>NW_026707043.1:0-146867 GCF_024137745.1 Phymastichus coffea | reverse complement strand
AGCCCTCGCAAAAGTCCTCAAAAAAGTCCTCATAAAAGTCCTCAAATAAAGTCCTCAAAATAGTCCTCAAAAAAATCCTCAAATTAGTCCTCAAAAGTCCTCAAATTAGTCCTCTAAAAAGTCCTCAAAATAGTCCTCAAAAAAGTCCTCAAATTAGTCCTCAAATAGTATTCGAAAAAGGTCCTCAAATTAGTCCTCAAAAAAGTCCTCAAATTAGTCATCGAAAAAGTCCTGAAAATAGTCCTCGAAATAGTCCTCATAAAAGTCCTCATAAAAGTCCTCATAAAAGTCCTCAAAATAGTCCTCAAAAAAGTCCTCAAATTAGTCCTAGAAAAATTCCTCAAAATAGTCCTCGAAAAGGTCCTCCAAAAAGTCCTCAAAAAAGTCCTCGAAAAAGTCTTCACATTAGTCCTCAAAAAAGTCCTCAAAAAAGTCCTCAAATTAGTCCTCAAAAAATGTCCTCAAATTAGTCATCGAAAAAGTCCTCAAAATAGTCCTCGAAATAGTCCTCATAAAAGTCCTCATAAAAGTCCTCAATTAGTCCTCAAAATAGTCCTCAAAAAAGTCCTCAAATTAGTCCTAGAAAAATTCCTCAAAATAGTCCTCGAAAAGGTCCTCCAAAAGTCCTCAAAAAAGTCCTCGAAAAAGTCTTCAAATTAGTCCTCAAAAAAGTCCTCAAAAAAGTCCTCAAATTAGTCCTCAAAAAAGTCCTCAAATTAGTCATCGAAAAAGTCCTCAAAATAGTCCTCGAAATAGTCCTCATAAAAGTCCTCATAAAAGTCCTCAAATTAGTCCTCAAAAAAGTTCTCAAAATAGTCCTCAAAAAAGTCCTCAAATTAGTCCTAGAAAAATTCCTCAAAATAGTCCTCGAAAAGGTCCTCCAAAAAGTCCTCAAAAAAAGTCCTCGAAAAAGTCTTCAAATTAGTCCTCAAAAAAGTCCTCAAAAAAGTTCTCAAATTAGTCCTCAAAAAAGTCCTCAAAAAAGTCCTCAAAATAGTCCTAAAATTAGTCCTCCAAAAAGTCCTCAAATTAGTGCTCAAAAAAGTCCTCGCAAAAGTACTCAAAAAAGTCCTCATAAAAGTCCTCAAAAAAGTCCTCAAAATAGTCCTCAAAAAAATCCTCAAATTAGTCCTCATAAAAGTCCTCAAAAAAGTCCTCAAAATAGTCCTCAAAAAAATCCTCAAATTAGTCCTCATAAAAGTCCTCAAATTAGTCCCCAAAAAAGTCCTCAAAAAAATCCTCAAATTAGTCCTCATAAAAGTCCTCAAAAAAGTCCTCAAAATAGTCCTCAAAAAAATCCTCAAATTAGTCCTCATAAAAGTCCTCAAAAAAAGTCCTCGATAAAGTCCTCAAATTAGTCCTCAAAAAAGTCCTCAAAATAGTCCTCTAATTAGTCCTCCAAAAAGTCCTCAAATAGTATTCGAAAAAGTCCTCAAATTAGTCCTCAAAAAAATCCTCAAATTAGTCCTCATAAAAGTCGTCAAAAAAGTCCTCAAAATAGTCCTCAAAAAAAATCCTCAAATTAGTCCTCATAAAAGTCCTCAAAAAAGTCCTCAAAAAAGTCCTCAAAATAGTCCTAAAATTAGTCCTCCAAAAAGTCCACAAAAAAGTCCTCGATTAAGTCCTCAAATTAATCCTCAAATTAGTCCTCAAAAAAATCCTCAAATTAGTCCTCCTAAAAGTACTCAAATTAGTCCTCAAAAAGGTCCTCAAAAAAGTCCTCAAAATAGTCCTCAAAAAAATCCTCAAATTAGTCCTCATAAAAGTCCTCAAATTAGTCCTCAAAAAAGGCCTCAAAATAGTCCTCTAATTAGTCCTCCAAAAAGTCCTCAAATAGTATTCGAAAAAGTCTCAAATTAGTCCTCAAAAAAGGCCTCAAAAAAGTCCTCAAAAAAGTCCTCAAAAAAGTCCTCAAAATAGTCCTCAAATTAGTCCTCATAAAAGTCCTCAAATTAGTCCTCAAAAAAGTCCTCAAAAAAGTCCTCGCAAAAGTCCTCAAAAAAGTCCTCATAAAAGTCCTTAAAAAAGTCCTCAATATAGTCCTCAAAAAAATCCTCAAATTAGTCCTCAAAAAAGTCCTCATAAAAGTCCTCAAAATAGTCCTAAAAAAAGGCCTCAAATTAGTCCTCAAATTAGTCCTCGAAAAAGTCCTCGCAAAAGTCCTGAAATTAGTCCTCGAATAAGTCCTCAAAATAGTCCTCGAAAAAGGCCTCATAATAGTCCTCGAAACGGTCATCAAAAAAGTCCTCAAATTAGTCCTCAAAAAAGTCCTCAAAAAATTCCTCAAAAAAATCCTCAAAGTAGTCCTCATAAAAGTACTCAAATTAGTCCTCAAAAAAGTCCTTAAATTAGTCTACAAAAAAGGCCTCGCAAAAGTCCTCATAAAAGTCCTCAAAATAGTTCTCAAAAAAAATCCTCAAATTAGTCCTCAAAAGTCCTCAAATTAGTCCTCTAAAAAGTCCTCAAATTAGTCCTCAAAAAAGTCCTCAAAATAGTCCTCTAATTAATCCTCCAAAAAGTCCTCAAATAGTATTCGAAAAAGTCCTCAAAATAGTCCTCAAATTAGTCCTCATAAAAGTCCTCAAATCAGTCCTCAAAAAAGTCCTCGAAAAAGTCCTCAAAATAGTCCTCAAAAAAGCCCTCGCAAAAGTCCTCAAAAAAGTCCTCATAAAAGTCCTCAAATAAAGTCCTCAAAATAGTCCTCAAAAAAATCCTCAAATTAGTCCTCAAAAGTCCTCAAATTAGTCCTCTAAAAAGTCCTCAAAATAGTCCTCAAAAAAGTCCTCAAATTAGTCCTCAAATAGTATTCGAAAAAGTCCTCGAATTAGTCCTCAAAAAAGTCCTCAAATTAGTCATCGAAAAAGTCCTGAAAATAGTCCTCGAAATAGTCCTCATAAAAGTCCTCATAAAAGTCCTCATAAAAGTCCTCAAAATAGTCCTCAAAAAAGTCCTCAAATTAGTCCTAGAAAAATTCCTCAAAAAAGTCCTCAAATTAGTCCTCAAATAGTATTCGAAAAAGTCCTCAAATTAGTCCTCAAAAAAGTCCTCAAATTAGTCATCGAAAAAGTCCTGAAAATAGGTCCTCGAAATAGTCCTCATAAAAGTCCTCATAAAAGTCCTCATAAAAGTCCTCAAAATAGTCCTCAAAAAAGTCTCAAATTAGTCCTAGAAAAATTCCTCAAAATAGTCCTCGAAAAGGTCCTCCAAAAAGTCCTCAAAAAAGTCCTCGAAAAAGTCTTCACATTAGTCCTCAAAAAAGTCCTCAAAAAAGTCCTCAAATTAGTCCTCAAAAAAGTCCTCAAATAGTCATCGAAAAGTCCTCAAATAGTCCTCGAAATAGTCCTCATAAAAGTCCTCATAAAAGTCCTCAAATTAGTCCTCAAAATAGTCCTCAAAAAAGTCCTCAAATTAGTCCTAGAAAAATTCCTCAAAATAGTCCTCGAAAAGGTCCTCCAAAAAGTCCTCAAAAAAGTCCTCGAAAAAGTCTTCAAATTAGTCCTCAAAAAAGTCCTCAAAAAAGTCCTCAAATTAGTCCTCAAAAAAAGTCCTCAAATTAGTCATCGAAAAAGTCCTCAAAATAGTCCTCGAAATAGTCCTCATAAAAGTCCTCATAAAAGTCCTCAAATTAGTCCTCAAAAAGTTCTCAAAATAGTCCTCAAAAAAGTCCTCAAATTAGTCCTAGAAAAATTCCTCAAAATAGTCCTCGAAAAGGTCCTCCAAAAAAGTCCTCAAAAAAAGTCCTCGAAAAAGTCTTCAAATTAGTCCTCAAAAAAGTCCTCAAAAAAGTTCTCAAATTAGTCCTCAAAAAAGTCCTCAAATTAGTCATCGAAAAAGTCCTCAAAATAGTCCTCGAAATAGTCCTCATAAAAGTTCTCAAAATAGTCCTCAAATTAGTCCTCCAAAAAGTCCTCAAAAAAGTCCTCATAAAAGTCCATAAATTAGTCCTCAAATCAGTCCTCAAAAAAGTCCTCATAAAAGTCCTCAAATTAGTCCTCATAAAAGTCCTCAAATTAGTCCTCAAAAAAGTCCTCAAAAAAGTCCTCAAATGAGTCCTAAAAAAAATCCTCAAATTAGTCATCGAAAAAGTCCTCAAAATAGTCCTCGAAATAGTCCTCATAAAAGTCCTCATAAAAGTCCTCAAATTAGTCCTCAAAAAAGTTCTCAAAATAGTCCTCAAATTAGTCCTCCAAAAAGTCCTCGAAAAAGTCCTCGAAAAAGTCCTCAAAATAGTCCTCGAATAAGTCCTCAAAAAAGTCCTCAAAATTAGTCCTCAAAAAAAGTTCACAAAATAGTCCTCAAAAAAATCCTCAAATTAGTCCTCAAAAAAGTTCTCAAAATAGTCCTCAAATTAGTCCTCCAAAAAGTCCTCAAAAAAGTACTCGAAAAAGTCCTCAAAATAGTCCTCAAATTAGTCCTCATAAAAGTCCTCAAATCAGTCCTCAAAAAAGTCCTCGAAAAAGTCCTCAAAATAGTCCTCAAAAAAGCCCTCGCAAAAGTCCTCAAAAAAGTCCTCATAAAAGTCCTCAAATAAAGTCCTCAAAATAGTCCTCAAAAAAATCCTCAAATTAGTCCTCAAAAGTCCTCAAATTAGTCCTCTAAAAAGTCCTCAAAATAGTCCCTCAAAAAAGTCCTCAAATTAGTCCTCAAATAGTATTCGAAAAAGTCCTCAAATTAGTCCTCAAAAAAGTCCTCAAATTAGTCATCGAAAAAGTCCTGAAAATAGTCCTCGAAATAGTCCTCATAAAAGTCCTCATAAAAGTCCTCATAAAAGTCCTCAAAATAGTCCTCAAAAAAGTCCTCAAATTAGTCCTAGAAAAATTCCTCAAAATAGTCCTCGAAAAGGTCCTCCAAAAAGTCCTCAAAAAAGTCCTCGAAAAAGTCTTCACATTAGTCCTCAAAAAAGTCCTCAAAAAGTCCTCAAATTAGTCCTCAAAAAAGTCCTCAAATTAGTCATCGAAAAAGTCCTCAAAATAGTCCTCGAAATAGTCCCTCATAAAAGTCCTCATAAAAGTCCTCAAATTAGTCCTCAAAATAGTCCTCAAAAAAGTCCTCAAATTAGTCCTAGAAAAATTCCTCAAAATAGTCCTCGAAAAGGTCCTCCAAAAAGTCCTCAAAAAAGTCCTCGAAAAAGTCTTCAAATTAGTCCTCAAAAAAGTCCTCAAAAAAGTCCTCAAATTAGTCCTCAAAAAAGTCCTCAAATTAGTCATCGAAAAAGTCCTCAAAATAGTCCTCGAAATAGTCCTCATAAAAGTCCTCATAAAAGTCCTCAAATTAGTCCTCAAAAAAGTTCTCAAAATAGTCCTCAAAAAAGTCCTCAAATTAGTCCTAGAAAAATTCCTCAAAATAGTCCTCGAAAAGGTCCTCCAAAAAGTCCTCAAAAAAGTCCTCGAAAAAGTCTTCAAATTAGTCCTCAAAAAAGTCCTCAAAAAAGTTCTCAAATTAGTCCTCAAAAAAGTCCTCAAAAAAGTCCTCAAAATAGTCCTAAAATTAGTCCTCCAAAAAGTCCTCAAATTAGTGCTCAAAAAAGTCCTCGCAAAAGTACTCAAAAAAGTCCTCATAAAAGTCCTCAAAAAAAGTCCTCAAAATAGTCCTCAAAAAAATCCTCAAATTAGTCCTCATAAAAGTCCTCAAAAAAGTCCTCAAAATAGTCCTCAAAAAAATCCTCAAATTAGTCCTCATAAAAGTCCTCAAATTAGTCCCCAAAAAAGTCCTCAAAAAAATCCTCAAATTAGTCCTCATAAAAGTCCTCAAAAAAGTCCTCAAAATAGTCCTCAAAAAAATCCTCAAATTAGTCCTCATAAAAGTCCTCAAAAAAGTCCTCGATAAAGTCCTCAAATTAGTCCTCAAAAAAGTCCTCAAAATAGTCCTCTAATTAGTCCTCCAAAAAGTCCTCAAATAGTATTCGAAAAAGTCCTCAAATTAGTCCTCAAAAAAATCCTCAAATTAGTCCTCATAAAAGTCGTCAAAAAAGTCCTCAAAATAGTCCTCAAAAAAATCCTCAAATTAGTCCTCATAAAAGTCCTCAAAAAGTCCTCAAAAAAGTCCTCAAAATAGTCCTAAAATTAGTCCTCCAAAAAGTCCACAAAAAAGTCCTCGATTAAGTCCTCAAATTAATCCTCAAATTAGTCCTCAAAAAAATCCTCAAATTAGTCCTCCTAAAAGTACTCAAATTAGTCCTCAAAAAGGTCCTCAAAAAAGTCCTCAAAATAGTCCTCAAAAAAATCCTCAAATTAGTCCTCATAAAAGTCCTCAAATTAGTCCTCAAAAAAGGCCTCAAAATAGTCCTCTAATTAGTCCTCCAAAAAGTCCTCAAATAGTATTCGAAAAAGTCCTCAAATTAGTCCTCAAAAAAGCCTCAAAAAAGTCCTCAAAAAAGTCCTCAAAAAAGTCCTCAAAATAGTCCTCAAATTAGTCCTCATAAAAGTCCTCAAATTAGTCCTCAAAAAAGTCCTCAAAAAAGTCCTCGCAAAAGTCCTCAAAAAAGTCCTCATAAAAGTCCTTAAAAAAGTCCTCAAAATAGTCCTCAAAAAAATCCTCAAATTAGTCCTCAAAAAAGTCCTCATAAAAGTCCTCAAAATAGTCCTAAAAAAAGGCCTCAAATTAGTCCTCAAATTAGTCCTCGAAAAAGTCCTCGCAAAAGTCCTGAAATTAGTCCTCGAATAAGTCCTCAAAATAGTCCTCGAAAAAGGCCTCATAATAGTCCTCGAAACGGTCATCAAAAAAGTCCTCAAATTAGTCCTCAAAAAAGTCCTCAAAAAATTCCTCAAAAAAATCCTCAAAGTAGTCCTCATAAAAGTACTCAAATTAGTCCTCAAAAAAGTCCTTAAATTAGTCTACAAAAAAGGCCTCGCAAAAGTCCTCATAAAAGTCCTCAAAATAGTTCTCAAAAAAATCCTCAAATTAGTCCTCAAAAGTCCTCAAATTAGTCCTCTAAAAAGTCCTCAAATTAGTCCTCAAAAAAGTCCTCAAAATAGTCCTCTAATTAATCCTCCAAAAAGTCCTCAAATAGTATTCGAAAAAGTCCTCAAAATAGTCCTCAAATTAGTCCTCATAAAAGTCCTCAAATCAGTCCTCAAAAAAGTCCTCGAAAAAGTCCTCAAAATAGTCCTCAAAAAAGCCCTCGCAAAAGTCCTCAAAAAAGTCCTCATAAAAGTCCTCAAATAAAGTCCTCAAAATAGTCCTCAAAAAAATCCTCAAATTAGTCCTCAAAAGTCCTCAAATTAGTCCTCTAAAAAGTCCTCAAAATAGTCCTCAAAAAAGTCCTCAAATTAGTCCTCAAATAGTATTCGAAAAAGTCCTCGAATTAGTCCTCAAAAAAGTCCTCAAATTAGTCATCGATAAAGTCCTGAAAATAGTCCTCGAAATAGTCCTCATAAAAGTCCTCATAAAAGTCCTCATAAAAGTCCTCAAAATAGTCCTCAAAAAAGTCCTCAAATTAGTCCTAGAAAAATCCTCAAAAAAGTCCTCAAATTAGTCCTCAAATAGTATTCGAAAAAGTCCTCAAATTAGTCCTCAAAAAAGTCCTCAAATTAGTCATCGAAAAAGTCCTGAAAATAGTCCTCGAAATAGTCCTCATAAAAGTCCTCATAAAAGTCCTCATAAAAGTCCTCAAAATAGTCCTCAAAAAAGTCCTCAAATTAGTCCTAGAAAAATTCCTCAAAATAGTCCTCGAAAAGGTCCTCCAAAAAGTCCTCAAAAAAGTCCTCGAAAAAGTCTTCACATTAGTCCTCAAAAAAGTCCTCAAAAAAGTCCTCAAATTAGTCCTCAAAAAAGTCCTCAAATTAGTCATCGAAAAAGTCCTCAAAATAGTCCTCGAAATAGTCCTCATAAAAGTCCTCATAAAAGTCCTCAAATTAGTCCTCAAAATAGTCCTCAAAAAAGTCCTCAAATTAGTCCTAGAAAAATTCCTCAAAATAGTCCTCGAAAAGGTCCTCCAAAAAGTCCTCAAAAAAGTCCTCGAAAAAGTCTTCAAATTAGTCCTCAAAAAAGTCCTCAAAAAAGTCCTCAAATTAGTCCTCAAAAAAGTCCTCAAATTAGTCATCGAAAAAGTCCTCAAAATAGTCCTCGAAATAGTCCTCATAAAAGTCCTCATAAAAGTCCTCAAATTAGTCCTCAAAAAAGTTCTCAAAATAGTCCTCAAAAAAGTCCTCAAATTAGTCCTAGAAAAATTCCTCAAAATAGTCCTCGAAAAGGTCCTCCAAAAAGTCCTCAAAAAAGTCCTCGAAAAAGTCTTCAAATTAGTCCTCAAAAAAGTCCTCAAAAAAGTTCTCAAATTAGTCCTCAAAAAAGTCCTCAAATTAGTCATCGAAAAAGTCCTCAAAATAGTCCTCGAAATAGTCCTCATAAAAGTTCTCAAAATAGTCCTCAAATTAGTCCTCCAAAAAGTCCTCAAAAAAGTCCTCATAAAAGTCCATAAATTAGTCCTCAAATCAGTCCTCAAAAAAGTCCTCATAAAAGTCCTCAAATAGTCCTCATAAAAGTCCTCAAATTAGTCCTCAAAAAAGTCCTCAAAAAAGTCCTCAAATTAGTCCTAAAAAAAATCCTCAAATTAGTCATCGAAAAAGTCCTCAAAATAGTCCTCGAAATAGTCCTCATAAAAGTCCTCATAAAAGTCCTCAAATTAGTCCTCAAAAAAGTTCTCAAAATAGTCCTCAAATTAGTCCTCCAAAAAGTCCTCGAAAAAGTCCTCGAAAAAGTCCTCAAAATAGTCCTCGAATAAGTCCTCAAAAAAGTCCTCAAATTAGTCCTCAAAAAAGTTCACAAAATAGTCCTCAAAAAAATCCTCAAATTAGTCCTCAAAAAAGTTCTCAAAATAGTCCTCAAATTAGTCCTCCAAAAAGTCCTCAAAAAAGTACTCGAAAAAGTCCTCATAAAAGTCCTCAAACTAGTCCTCGAAAAAGTCCTCAAAAAAGTCCTCAAATTAGTCCTCAAAAAAGTCCTGAAATTAGTCCTCGAAATAGTCCTCATAAAAGTCCTCAAAAAAGTCCTCAAAATAGTCCTCAAAAAAGTCCTCAATATAGTCCTCAAAAAAGTCTTCAAATTAGTCCTCAAAAAAGTCCTCAAAAAAGTCCTCAAATTAGTCCTCAAAAAAATCCTCAAATTAGTCATCGAAAAAGTCCTCAAAATAGTCCTCGAAAAAGTCTTCACATTAGTCCTCAAAAAAGTCCTCAAAAAAGTCCTCAAATTAGTCCTCAAAAAAGTCCTCAAATTAGTCATCGAAAAAGTCCTCAAAATAGTCCTCGAAATAGTCCTCATAAAAGTCCTCATAAAAGTCCTCAAATTAGTCCTCAAATAGTCCTCAAAAAAGTCCTCAAATTAGTCCTAGAAAAATTCCTCAAAATAGTCCTCGAAAAGGTCCTCCAAAAAGTCCTCAAAAAAAGTCCTCGAAAAAGTCTTCAAATTAGTCCTCAAAAAAGTCCTCAAAAAAGTCCTCAAATTAGTCCTCAAAAAAGTCCTCAAATTAGTCATCGAAAAAGTCCTCAAAATAGTCCTCGAAATAGTCCTCATAAAAGTCCTCATAAAAGTCCTCAAATTAGTCCTCAAAAAAGTTCTCAAAATAGTCCTCAAAAAAGTCCTCAAATTAGTCCTAGAAAAATTCCTCAAAATAGTCCTCGAAAAGGTCCTCCAAAAAGTCCTCAAAAAAGTCCTCGAAAAAGTCTTCAAATTAGTCCTCAAAAAAGTCCTCAAAAAAGTTCTCAAATTAGTCCTCAAAAAAGTCCTCAAATTAGTCATCGAAAAAGTCCTCAAAATAGTCCTCGAAATAGTCCTCATAAAAGTTCTCAAAATAGTCCTCAAATTAGTCCTCCAAAAAGTCCTCAAAAAAGTCCTCATAAAAGTCCATAAATTAGTCCTCAAATCAGTCCTCAAAAAAGTCCTCATAAAGTCCTCAAATTAGTCCTCATAAAAGTCCTCAAATTAGTCCTCAAAAAAGTCCTCAAAAAAGTCCTCAAATTAGTCCTAAAAAAAATCCTCAAATTAGTCATCGAAAAAGTCCTCAAAATAGTCCTCGAAATAGTCCTCATAAAAGTCCTCATAAAAGTCCTCAAATTAGTCCTCAAAAAAGTTCTCAAAATAGTCCTCAAATTAGTCCTCCAAAAAGTCCTCGAAAAAGTCCTCGAAAAAGTCCTCAAAATAGTCCTCGAATAAGTCCTCAAAAAAGTCCTCAAATTAGTCCTCAAAAAAGTTCACAAAATAGTCCTCAAAAAAATCCTCAAATTAGTCCTCAAAAAAGTTCTCAAAATAGTCCTCAAATTAGTCCTCCAAAAAGTCCTCAAAAAAGTACTCGAAAAAGTCCTCATAAAAGTCCTCAAACTAGTCCTCGAAAAAGTCCTCAAAAAAGTCCTCAAATTAGTCCTCAAAAAAGTCCTGAAATTAGTCCTCGAAATAGTCCTCATAAAAGTCCTCAAAAAAGTCCTCAAAATAGTCCTCAAAAAAGTCCTCAATATAGTCCTCAAAAAAGTCTTCAAATTAGTCCTCAAAAAAGTCCTCAAAAAGTCCTCAAATTAGTCCCTCAAAAAAATCCTCAAATTAGTCATCGAAAAAGTCCTCAAAATAGTCCTCGAAATAGTCCTCATAAAAGTCCTCATAAAAGTCCTCAAATTAGTCCTCAAAAAAGTTCTCAAAATAGTCCTTAAATTAGTCCTCCAAAAAGTCCTCAAAAAAGTCCTCGAAAAAGTCCTCAAAATAGTCCTCGAATAAGTCCTCAAAAAAGTCCTCAAATTAGTCCTCAAAAAAGTTTTCAAAATAGTCCTCAAAAAAATCCTCAAATTAGTCCTCAAAAAAGTTCTCAAAATAGTCCTCAAATTAGTCCTCCAAAAAGTCCTCAAAAAAGTCCTCGAAAAAGTCCTCAATAAGGTCCTCAATATAGTCCTCAAAAAAGTCCTCAAAAAAGTCCTCAAATTAGTCCTCATAAAAGTCCTCAAAATAGTCCTCAAAAAAGTCCTCAAATTAGTCCTAGAAAAATTCCTCAAAATAGTCCTCGAAAAGGTCCTCCAAAAAGTCCTCAAAAAAGTCCTCGAAAAAGTCTTCAAATTAGTCCTCAAAAAAAGTCCTCAAAAAAGTCCTCAATTAGTCCTCAAAAAAGTCCTCAAATTAGTCATCGAAAAAGTCCTCAAAATAGTCCTCGAAATAGTCCTCATAAAAGTTCTCAAAATAGTCCTCAAATTAGTCCTCCAAAAAGTCCTCAAAAAAGTCCTCATAAAAGTCCATAAATTAGTCCTCATAAAAGTCCTCAAAATAGTCCTCAAAAAAGTCCTCAAATTAGTCCTAGAAAAATTCCTCAAAATAGTCCTCGAAAAGGTCCTCCAAAAAGTCCTCAAAAAAGTCCTCGAAAAAGTCTTCAAATTAGTCCTCAAAAAAGTCCTCAAAAAAGTCCTCAAATTAGTCCTCAAAAAAGTCCTCAAATTAGTCATCGAAAAAGTCCTCAAAATAGTCCTCGAAATAGTCCTCATAAAAGTTCTCAAAATAGTCCTCAAATTAGTCCTCCAAAAAGTCCTCCAAAAAGTCCTCATAAAAGTCCATAAATTAGTCCTCAAATCAGTCCTCAAAAAAGTCCTCATAAAAGTCCTCAAATTAGTCCTCATAAAAGTCCTCAAATTAGTCCTCAAAAAAGTCCTCAAAAAAGTCCTCAAATTAGTCCTAAAAAAAATCCTCAAATTAGTCATCGAAAAAGTCCTCAAAATAGTCCTCGAAATAGTCCTCATAAAAGTCCTCATAAAAGTCCTCAAATTAGTCCTCAAAAAAGTTCTCAAAATAGTCCTCAAATTAGTCCCTCCAAAAAGTCCTCAAAAAAGTCCTCGAAAAAGTCCTCAAAATAGTCCTCGAATAGTCCTCAAAAAAGTCCTCAAATTAGTCCTCAAAAAAGTTCACAAAATAGTCCTCAAAAAAATCCTCAAATTAGTCCTCAAAAAAGTTCTCAAAATAGTCCTCAAATTAGTCCTCCAAAAAGTCCTCAAAAAAGTACTCGAAAAAGTCCTCAATAAGGTCCTCAATATAGTCCTCCAAAAAGTCCTCAAAAAAGTCCTCAAATTAGTCCTCATAAAAGTCCTCAAAATAGTCCTCGAAAAAGTCCTCAAATTAGTCCTCAATATAGTCCTCAAAAAAGTCCTCAAAAAAGTCCTCAAATTAGTCCTCAAAAAAGTTCTCAAAATAGTCCTCAAATTAGTCCTCCAAAAAGTCCTCAAAAAAGTCCTCATATTAGTCATCGAAAAGTCCTCAAAATAGTCCTCGAAATAGTCCTCATAAAAGTCCTCATAAAAACCCTCAAAATAGTCCTCGAAAAAGTCCTCAAATTAGTCCTCAATATAGTCCTCGAAAAAGTCCTCAATAAGGTCCTCAATATAGTCCTCAAAAAAGTCCTCAAAAAAGTCCTCAAATTAGTCCTCAAAAAAGTCCTCATATTAGTCATCGAAAAAGTCCTCAAAATAGTCCTCGAAATAGTCCTCATAAAAGTCCTCATAAAAGTCCTCAAATTAGTCCTCAAAAAAGTTCTCAAAATAGTCCTCAAATTAGTCCCCCAAAAAGTCCTCAAAAAAGTCCTCGAAAAAGTCCTCAATAAGGTCCTCAAATTAGTCCTCAAAAAAGTTCTCAAAATAGTCCTCAAATTAGTCCTCAAAAAAGTTCTCAAATAGTCCTCAAATTAGTCCTCCAAAAAGTCCTCAAAAAAAGTCCTCATAAAAGTCCTTAAATTAGTCCTCAAATCAGTCCTCAAAAAAGTCCTCATAAAAGTCCTCAAAAAAGTCCTCGCAAAAGTCCTCAAAAAAGTCCTCAAAAAAGTCCTCAAATTAGTCATCGAAAAAGTCCTCAAAATAGTCCTCGAAATAGTCCTCATAAAAGTCCTCATAAAAGTCCTCAAATTAGTCCTCAAAAAAGTTCTCAAAATAGTCCTCATATTAGTCCTCCAAAAAGTCCTCAAAATAGTCCTCGAAATAGTCCTCATAAAAGTTCTCAAATAGTCCTCAAATCAGTCCTCAAAAAAGTTCTCAAAATAGTCCTCAAATTAGTCCTCCAAAAAGTCCTCAAAAAAGTCCTCGAAAAAGTCCTCAAAATAGTCCTCGAATAAGTCCTCAAAAAAGTCCTCAAATTAGTCCTCAAAAAAGTTCTCAAAATAGTCCTCAAAAAAATCCTCAAATTAGTCCTCAAAAAAGTTCTCAAAATAATCCTCAAATTAGTCCTCCAAAAAGTCCTCAAAAAAGTCCTCGAAAAAGTCCTCAATAAGGTCCTCAATATAGTCCTCAAAAAAGTCCTCAAAAAAGTCCTCAAATTAGTCCTCAAAAAAGTCCTCATATTAGTCATCGAAAAAGTCCTCAAAATAGTCCTCGAAAAAGTCCTCAAATTAGTCCTCAATATAGTCCTCAAAAAAGTCCTCAAAAAAGTCCTCAATTAGTCCTCAAAAAAGTTCTCAAAATAGTCCTCAATTAGTCCTCCAAAAAGTCCTCAAAAAAGTCCTCATATTAGTCATCGAAAAAGTCCTCAAAATAGTCCTCGAAATAGTCCTCATAAAAGTCATCATAAAAGTCCTCAAAATAGTCCTCGAAAAAGTCCTCAAATTAGTCCTCAATATAGTCCTCGAAAAAGTCCTCAAAAAAATCCTCAAATTAGTCCTCAAAAAAGTTCTCAAAATAGTCCTCAAATTAGTCCTCCAAAAAGTCCTCAAAAAAGTCCTCGAAAAAGTCCTCAATAAGGTCCTCATTATAGTCCTCAAAAAAGTCCTCAAAAAAGTCCTGAAATTAGTCCTCATAAAAGTCCTCAAAATCGTCCTCAAATTAGTCCTCAAAAAAGTCCTCAAATTAGTCATCGAAAAAGTCCTCAAAATAGTCCTCGAAATAGTCCTCATAAAAGTTCTCAAAATAGTCCTCAAATTAGTCCTCCAAAAAGTCCTCAAAAAAGTCCTCATAAAAGTCCATAAATTAGTCCTCAAATCAGTCCTCAAAAAAGTCCTCATAAAAGTCCTCAAATTAGTCCTCATAAAAGTCCTCAAATTAGTCCTCAAAAAAGTCCTCATATTAGTCATCGAAAAAGTCCTCAAAATAGTCCTCGAAATAGTCCTCAAAATAGTCCTCGAAAAGGTCCTCCAAAAAGTCCTCAAAAAAGTCCTCATAAAAGTCCTCAAATTAGTCCTCATAAAAGTCCTTATAAAAGTCCTCAAAATAGTCCTCGAAAAAGTCCTCAAATTAGTCCTCAATATAGTCCTCAAAAAAGTCCTCAAAAAAGTCCTCAAATTAGTCCTCAAAAAAGTTCTCAAAATAGTCCTCAAATTAGTCCTCCAAAAAGTCCTCAAAAAAGTCCTCATATTAGTCATCGAAAAAGTCCTCAAAATAGTCCTCGAAATAGTCCTCATAAAAGTCATCATAAAAGTCCTCAAAATAGTCCTCGAAAAAGTCCTCAAATTAGTCCTCAATATAGTCCTCGAAAAAGTCCTCAAAAAAATCCTCAATATAGTCCTCGAAAAAGTCCTCAAAAAAATCCTCAAATTAGTCCTCAAAAAAGTTCTCAAAATAGTCCTCAAAATAGTCCTCGAAAAGGTCCTCCAAAAAGTCCTCAAAAAAAGTCCTCGAAAAAGTCTTCAAATTAGTCCTCAAAAAAGTCCTCAAAAAAAGTCCTCAAATTAGTCCTCAAAAAAGTCCTCAAATTAGTCATCGAAAAAGTCCTCAAAATAGTCCTCGAAATAGTCCTCATAAAAGTTCTCAAAATAGTCCTCAAATTAGTCCTCCAAAAAGTCCTCAAAAAAGTCCTCATAAAAGTCCATAAATTAGTCCTCAAATCAGTCCTCAAAAAAGTCCTCATAAAAGTCCTCAAATGAGTCCTCATAAAAGTCCTCAAATTAGTCCTCAAAAAAGTCCTCATATTAGTCATCGAAAAAGTCCTCAAAATAGTCCTCGAAATAGTCCTCAAAATAGTCCTCGAAAAGGTCCTCCAAAAAGTCCTCAAAAAAGTCCTCATAAAAGTCCTCAAATTAGTCCTCATAAAAGTCCTCAAATTAGTCCTCAAAAAAGTCCTCAAAAAAGTCCTCAAATTAGTCCTAAAAAAAAATCCTCAAATTAGTCATCGAAAAAGTCCTCAAAATAGTCCTCGAAATAGTCCTCATAAAAGTCCTCATAAAAGTCCTCAAATTAGTCCTCAAAAAAAGTTCTCAAAATAGTCCTCAAATTAGTCCTCCAAAAAGTCCTCAAAAAAGTCCTCGAAAAAGTCCTCAAAATAGTCCTCGAATAAGACCTCAAAAAAGTCCTCAAATTAGTCCTCAAAAAAGTTCTCAAAATAGTCCTCAAAAAAATCCTCAAATTAGTCCTCAAAAAAGTCCTCATAAAAGTCCTTAAATTAGTCCTCAAATCAGTCCTCAAAAAAGTCCTCATAAAAGTTCTCAAATTAGTCCTCAAAGAATTCCTCAAATTAGTCCTCATAAAAGTCCTCAAATTAGTCCTCAAAAAAGTCCTCGCAAAAGTCCTCAAAAAAGTCCTCATAAAAGTCCTTAAAAAAGTCCTCAAAATAGTCCTCAAAAAAATCCTCATATTAGTCCTTAAAAAAGTCCTCATAAAAGTCCTCAAAATAGTCCTAAAAAAAGGCCTCAAATTAGTCCTCAAATTAGTCCTCGAAAAAGTCCTCAAAAAAGTCCTCAAATTAGTCTACAAAAAAGCCCTCGCAAAAGTCCTCATAAAAGTCCTCAAAATAGTCCTCAAAAAAATCCTCAAATTAGTCCTCAAAAGTCCTCAAATTAGTCCTCTAAAAAGTCCTCAAATTAGTCCTCAAAAAAGTCCTCAAAATAGTCCTCTAATTAATCCTCCAAAAAGTCCTCAAATAGTATTCGAAAAAGTCCTCAAAATAGTCCTCAAATTAGTCCTCATAAAAGTCCTCAAATCAGTCCTCAAAAAAGTCTTCAAAAAAGTACTCAAAAAAATCCTCAAATTAGTCCTCTTAAAAGTACTCAAATTAGTCCTCAAAAAAGTCCTCAAATTAGTCCTCAAAAAAGCCCTCGCAAAAGTCCTCAAAATAGTCCTCATAAAAGTCCTCAAATAAAGTCCTCTAAATAGTCCTCAAAAAAATCCTCAAATTAGTCCTCAAAAGTCCTCAAATTAGTCCTCTAAAAAGTCCTCAAAATAGTCATCGAAAAAGTCCTCAAAATAGTCCTCGAAATAGTCCTCATAAAAGTCCTCATAAAAGTCCTCAAAATAGTCCTCGAAAAAGTCCTCAAATTAGTCCTCAAAATAGTCCTCAAAAAAGTCCTCAAAAAAATCCTCAAATTAGTCCTCAAAATAGTCCTCGAAATAGTCCTCATAAAAGTCCTCATAAAAGTCCTCAAATTAGTCCTCAAAAAAGTTCTCAAAATAGTCCTCAAATTAGTCCTCCAAAAAGTCCTCAAAAAAGTCCTCGAAAAAGTCCTCAAAATAGTCCTCGAAAAAGTCCTAAAAAAAGGCCTCAAATTAGTCCTCAAATTAGTCCTCGAAAAAGTCCTGAAATTAGTCCTCGAATAAGTCCTCAAAATAGTCCTCGAAAAAGGCCTCATAATAGTCCTCGAAACGGTCATCAAAAAAGTCCTCAAATTAGTCCTCAAAAAAGTCCTCAAAAAAGTCCTCAAAAAAATCCTCAAAGTAGTCCTCATAAAAGTACTCAAATTAGTCCTCAAAAAAGTCCTCAAATTAGTCTACAAAAAAGCCCTCGCAAAAGTCCTCATAAAAGTCCTCAAAATAGTCCTCAAAAAAATCCTCAAATTAGTCCTCAAAAGTCCTCAAATTAGTCCTCTAAAAAGTCCTCAAATTAGTCCTCAAAAAAGTCCTCAAAATAGTCCTCTAATTAATCCTCCAAAAAGTCCTCAAATAGTATTCGAAAAAGTCCTCAAAATAGTCCTCAAATTAGTCCTCATAAAAGTCCTCAAATCAGTCCTCAAAAAAGTCTTCAAAAAAGTACTCAAAAAAATCCTCAAATTAGTCCTCTTAAAAGTACTCAAATTAGTCCTCAAAAAAGTCCTCAAATTAGTCCTCAAAAAAGCCCTGGCAAAAGTCCTCAAAATAGTCCTCATAAAAGTCCTCAAATAAAGTCCTCAAAATAGTCCTCAAAAAAATCCTCAAATTAGTCCTCAAAAGTCCTCAAATTAGTCCTCTAAAAAGTCCTCAAAATAGTCCTCAAAAAAGTCCTCAAATTAGTCCTCAAATAGTATTCGAAAAAGTCCTCAAATTAGTCCTCAAAAAAGTCCTCAAATTAGTCATCGAAAAAGTCCTGAAAATAGTCCTCGAAATAGTCCTCATAAAAGTCCTCATAAAAGTCCTCATAAAAGTCCTCAAAATAGTCCTCAAAAAAGTCCTCAAATTAGTCCTAGAAAAATTCCTCAAAATAGTCCTCGAAAAGGTCCTCCAAAAAGTCCTCAAAAAAGTCCTCGAAAAAGTCTTCACATTAGTCCTCAAAAAAGTCCTCAAAAAAGTCCTCAAATTAGTCCTCAAAAAAGTCCTCAAATTAGTCATCGAAAAAGTCCTCAAAATAGTCCTCGAAATAGTCCTCATAAAAGTCCTCATAAAAGTCCTCAAATTAGTCCTCAAAAAAGTTCTCAAAATAGTCCTCAAATTAGTCCTCCAAAAAGTCCTCAAAAAAGTCCTCGAAAAAGTCCTCAAAATAGTCCTCGAAAAAGTCCTCAAAAAAGTCCTCAAATTAGTCCTCAAAAAAGTTCTCAAAATAGTCCTCAAAAAAATCCTCAAATTAGTCCTCAAAAAAGTTCTCAATATAGTCCTCAAATTAGTCCTCCAAAAAGTCCTCAAAAAAGTCCTCGAAAAAGTACTCAATATAGTCCTCAAAAAAGTCCTCAAATTAGTCATCGAAAAAGTCCTCAAAATAGTCCTCGAAATAGTCCTCATAAAAGTCCTCATAAAAGTCCTCAAAATAGTCCTCGAAAAAGTCCTCAAATTAGTCCTCAAAATAGTCCTCAAAAAAGTCCTCAAAAAAGTCCTCAAATTAGTCCTCAAAATAGTCCTCGAAATAGTCCTCATAAAAGTCCTCATAAAAGTCCTCAAATTAGTCCTCAAAAAAGTTCTCAAAATAGTCCTCAAATTAGTCCTCCAAAAAGTCCTCAAAAAAGTCCTCGAAAAAGTCCTCAAAATAGTCCTCGAAAAAGTCCTCAAAAAAGTCCTCAAATTAGTCCTCAAAAAAGTTCTCAAAATAGTCCTCAAAAAAATCCTCAAATTAGTCCTCAAAAAAGTTCTCAATATAGTCCTCAAATTAGTCCTCCAAAAAGTCCTCAAAAAAGTCCTCGAAAAAGTCCTCAATATAGTCCTCAAAAAAGTCCTCAAAAAAGTCCTCAAATTAGTCCTCAAAAAAGTCCTCAAATTAGTCATCGAAAAAGTCCTCAAAATAGTCCTCGAAATAGTCCTCATAAAAGTCCTCATAAAAGTCCTCAAAATAGTCCTCGAAAAAGTCCTCAAATTAGTCCTCAAATAGTCCTCAAAAAAGTCCTCAAAAAAGTCCTCAAATTAGTCCTCAAAAAAGTTCTCAAAATAGTCCTCAAATTAGTCCTCCAAAAAGTCCTCAAAAAAGTCCTCATAAAAGTCCTTAAATTAGTCCTCAAATTAGTCCTCAAAAAAGTCCTCAAATTAGTCCTCAATAAAGTTCTCAAAAAAGTCCTCAAAATAGTCCTCAAAAAAATCCTCAAATTAGTCCTCAAAAGTCCTCAAATTAATCCTCTAAAAAGTCCTCAAAATAGTCCTCAAATAAGTCCTCAAAATAGTCCTCAAATTAGTCCTCAAAAAAGTCCTCAAAATAGTCCTCTAATTAATCCTCCAAAAAGTCCTCAAATAGTATTCGAAAAAGTCCTCAAAATAGTCCTCAAATTAGTCCTCATAAAAGTCCTCAAATCAGTCCTCAAAAAAGTCCTCAAAAAAGTACTCAAAAAAATCCTCAAATTAGTCCTCATAAAAGTACTCAAATTAGTCCTCAAAAAAGTCCTCAAATTAGTCCTCAAAAAAGCCCACGCAAAAGTCCTCAAAAAAGTCCTCATAAAAGTCCTCAAATAAAGTCCTCAAAATAGTCCTCAAAAAAATCCTCAAATTAGTCCTCAAAAGTCCTCAAATTAGTCATCGAAAAAGTCCTCAAAATAGTCCTCGAAATAGTCCTCATAAAAGTCCTCATAAAAGTCCTCAAATTAGTCCTCAAAAAAGTCCTCGAAAAAGTCCTCAAAATAGTCCTCGAAAAAGTCCTCAAAAAAGTCCTCAAATTAGTCCTCAAAAAAGTTCTCAAAATAGTCCTCAAAAAAATCCTCAAATTAGTCCTCAAAAAAGTTCTCAATATAGTCCTCAAATTAGTCCTCCAAAAATTCCTCAAAAAAGTCCTCGAAAAAGTACTCAATATAGTCCTCAAAAAAGTCCTCAAATTAGTCCTCAAAAAAGTTCTCAAAATAGTCCTCAAATTAGTCCTCCAAAAAGTCCTCAAAAAAGTCCTCGAAAAAGTCCTCAAAATAGTCCTCGAAAAAGTCCTCAAAAAAGTCCTCAAATTAGTCCTCAAAAAAGTTCTCAAAATAGTCCTCAAAAAAATCCTCAAATTAGTCCTCAAAAAAGTTCTCAATATAGTCCTCAAATTAGTCCTCCAAAAAGTCCTCAAAAAAGTCCTCGAAAAAGTACTCAATATAGTCCTCAAAAAAGTCCTCAAAAAAGTCCTCAAATTAGTCCTCAAAAAAGTCCTCAAATTAGTCATCGAAAAAGTCCTCAAAATAGTCCTCGAAATAGTCCTCATAAAAGTCCTCATAAAAGTCCTCAAAATAGTCCTCGAAAAAGTCCTCAAATTAGTCCTCAAAATAGTCCTCAAAAAAGTCCTCAAAAAAGTCCTCAAATTAGTCCTCAAAATAGTCCTCGAAATAGTCCTCATAAAAGTCCTCACAAAAGTCCTCAAATTAGTCCTCAAAAAAGTTCTCAAAATAGTCCTCAAATTAGTCCTCCAAAAAGTCCTCAAAAAAGTCCTCGAAAAAGTCCTCAAAATGGTCCTCGAAAAAGTCCTCAAAAAAGTCCTCAAATTAGTCCTCAAAAAAGTTCTCAAAATAGTCCTCAAAAAAATCCTCAAATTAGTCCTCAAAAAAGTTCTCAATATAGTCCTCAAATTAGTCCTCCAAAAAGTCCTCAAAAAAGTCCTCGAAAAAGTCCTCAATATAGTCCTCAAAAAAGTCCTCAAAAAAGTCCTCAAATTAGTCCTCAAAAAAGTCCTCAAATTAGTCATCGAAAAAGTCCTCAAAATAGTCCTCGAAATAGTCCTCATAAAAGTCCTCATAAAAGTCCTCAAAATAGTCCTCGAAAAAGTCCTCAAATTAGTCCTCAAATAGTCCTCAAAAAAGTCCTCAAAAAAGTCCTCAAATTAGTCCTCAAAAAAGTTCTCAAAATAGTCCTCAAATTAGTCCTCCAAAAAGTCCTCAAAAAAGTCCTCATAAAAGTCCTTAAATTAGTCCTCAAATTAGTCCTCGAAAAAGTCCTCAAAATAGTCCTCGAAAAAGTCCTCAAAAAAGTCCTCAAATTAGTCCTCAAAAAAGTTCTCAAAATAGTCCTCAAAAAAATCCTCAAATTAGTCCTCAAAAAAGTTCTCAATATAGTCCTCAAATTAGTCCTCCAAAAAGTCCTCAAAAAAGTCCTCGAAAAAGTCCTCAATATAGTCCTCAAAAAAGTCCTCAAAAAAGTCCTCAAATTAGTCCTCAAAAAAGTCCTCAAATTAGTCATCGAAAAAGTCCTCAAAATAGTCCTCGAAATAGTCCTCATAAAAGTCCTCATAAAAGTCCTCAAAATAGTCCTCAAAAAAGTCCTCAAATTAGTCCTCAAATAGTCCTCAAAAAAGTCCTCAAAAAAGTCCTCAAATTAGTCCTCAAAAAAGTTCTCAAAATAGTCCTCAAATTAGTCCTCCAAAAAGTCCTCAAAAAAGTCCTCATAAAAGTCCTTAAATTAGTCCTCAAATTAGTCCTCAAAAAAGTCCTCAAATTAGTCCTCAATAAAGTTCTCAAAAAAGTCCTCAAAATAGTCCTCAAAAAAATCCTCAAATTAGTCCTCAAAAGTCCTCAAATTAATCCTCTAAAAAGTCCTCAAAATAGTCCTCAAATAAGTCCTCAAAATAGTCCTCAAATTAGTCCTCAAAAACGTCCTCAAAATAGTCCTCTAATTAATCCTCCAAAAAGTCCTCAAATAGTATTCGAAAAAGTCCTCAAAATAGTCCTCAAATTAGTCCTCATAAAAGTCCTCAAATCAGTCCTCAAAAAAGTCCTCAAAAAAGTACTCAAAAAAATCCTCAAATTAGTCCTCATAAAAGTACTCAAATTAGTCCTCAAAAAAGTCCTCAAATTAGTCCTCAAAAAAGCCCTCGCAAAAGTCCTCAAAAAAGTCCTCATAAAAGTCCTCAAATAAAGTCCTCAAAATAGTCCTCAAAAAAATCGTCAAATTAGTCCTCAAAAGTCCTCAAATTAGTCCTAGAAAAATTCCTCAAAATAGTCCTCAAAAAAGCCCTCGCAAAAGTCCTCAAAAAAGTCCTCATAAAAGTCCTCAAATAAAGTCCTCAAAATAGTCCTCAAAAAAATCCTCAAATTAGTCCTCATAAAAGTACTCAAATTAGTCCTCAAAAAAGTCCTCGAAAAAGTCCTCAAAATAGTCCTCGAAAAAGTCCTCAAAAAAGTCCTCAAATTAGTCCTCAAAAAAGTTCTCAAAATAGTCCTCAAAAAAATCCTCAAATTAGTCCTCAAAAAAGTTCTCAATATAGTCCTCAAATTAGTCCTCCAAAAATTCCTCAAAATAGTCCTCGAAATAGTCCTCATAAAAGTCCTCATAAAAGTCCTCAAATTAGTCCTCAAAAAAGTCCTCGAAAAAGTCCTCAAAATAGTCCTCGAAAAAGTCCTCAAAAAAGTCCTCAAATTAGTCCTCAAAAAAGTTCTCAAAATAGTCCTCAAAAAAATCCTCAAATTAGTCCTCAAAAAAGTTCTCAATATAGTCCTCAAATTAGTCCTCCAAAAATTCCTCAAAAAAGTCCTCGAAAAAGTACTCAATATAGTCCTCAAAAAAGTCCTCAAAAAAGTCCTCAAATTAGTCCACAAAAAAGTCCTCAAATTAGTCATCGAAAAAGTCCTCAAAATAGTCCTCGAAATAGTCCTCATAAAAGTCCTCATAAAAGTCCTCAAAATAGTCCTCGAAAAAGTCCTCAAATTAGTCCTCAAAATAGTCCTCAAAAAAGTCCTCAACAAAGTCCTCAAATTAGTCCTCAAAATAGTCCTCGAAATAGTCCTCATAAAAGTCCTCATAAAAGTCCTCAAATTAGTCCTCAAAAAAGTTCTCAAAATAGTCCTCAAATTAGTCCTCCAAAAAGTCCTCAAAAAAGTCCTCGAAAAAGTCCTCAAAATAGTCCTCGAAAAAGTCCTCAAAAAAGTCATCAAATTAGTCCTCAAAAAAGTTCTCAAAATAGTCCTCAAAAAAATCCTCAAATTAGTCCTCAAAAAAGTTCTCAATATAGTCCTCAAATTAGTCCTCCAAAAAGTCCTCAAAAAAGTCCTCGAAAAAGTCCTCAATATAGTCCTCAAAAAAGTCCTCAAAAAAGTCCTCAAATTAGTCCTCAAAAAAGTCCTCAAATTAGTCATCGAAAAAGTCCTCAAAATAGTCCTCGAAATAGTCCTCATAAAAGTCCTCATAAAAGTCCTCAAAATAGTCCTCGAAAAAGTCCTCAAATTAGTCCTCAAAATAGTCCTCAAAAAAGTCCTCAAAAAAGTCCTCAAATTAGTCCTCAAAAAAGTTCTCAAAATAGTCCTCAAATTAGTCCTCCAAAAAGTCCTCAAAAAAGTCCTCATAAAAGTCCTTAAATTAGTCCTCAAAAAAGTCCTCAAATTAGTCCTCAATAAAGTTCTCAAAATAGTCCTCAAATTAGTCCTCCAAAAAGTCCTCAAATTAGTCCTCAAAAAAGTCCTCGAAAAAGTCCTTAAAAAAGTCCTCCAAAAAGTCCTCAAAAAAATGCTCTAAAAAGTCCTCGAATTAGTCCTCAAATAAATCTTGAAATAAGTCCTCAAAAAAATCCACAATAAAGTCGTCAATAAAATCGTAAATAAAGCCCTTAAAAAAGTCCTCGCAAAAGTCCTCGAATGAGTTCTCGAATTAGAAAATTTGAAACATTCTATCATTATTTTATTCAATATCAATAAATGTGTTTATAATTTTAAATAAATTATTATAAGCTAATACAAACGAAAAAAATTGAATTTACCTTCGTCTATTTCATCTTTTAATCTCAAATTCATGAATTGATTTTCAGCAGTACATAGTTTTTATGAACCAAATGATCTTTGTCTTCAGATAAATTTTCCATCATTGCAAAAATAAAGTATTTTATTATAATAAGCAAAATTCTTTTAAACCAATTTTAGAGCCAACCCGTTAACGGGCAACTTATGACTCAATTGACTATTCGATTTGCTGTATTAGCCTGTTTACTGCGTATAAAATTTACTCCAAGTCATTACCCTAAACAATTACTGGTTCAATAATTAAATATTTTTACATTTATATTTATCTCACTTATTGTAGAATTCATCAAAATTGAATGAAAATAAGAAAGGACCCAACAAGGATATAATTGGAATGGTTTTCTAAAAGGCTTTTCGTGACTATAAAGGATGACTGAAAATATCATAACTCGCGTTTTAGCTAATAGAAAAGTGAAGAAGAGAAAAGTAAAAGTAATTTAATTTTAATTTGTATTTATTCTTTGACTTACTTATAAATGGTTTGAAATATGGCCTAGGCTGTTCTTGCTCTAAGACCCTTGATGAAAAGTACAACTGACTCACTAACCGAACTAAACTGCAACTGCAACTGCACTACTAACCATATTGAATTGAATTGTACTGCTTATTAATCCGAAAACTTAATTGATCTCTTTAATAAGCAAGGACTTAAAGCCCCTTCCTCGGCCCTTCAACGCCCAAAAAAACTGATCTGCCTGCATTATGAAAAAACTCGACTGTTATAGACAAGGGCAAGAAGCCCCTTCCTCAGGCCCTCACGCCCTAAATAAATTGTCTAATTGGAGGAAAAGAAATTACTCACTCTTTTTTTCTCCGTCCTCCTCACACTTTTCATCTTAAATATAAATTCGACTTTAAAAGAGAAAGAACAACTAATGCAAGTGTTCTTTTATACCCTAGAGTATTTCTCGTCGACTGAGAATACCTCTGGAGCCTGTCTCGACGACAGAAAAGACCTCCAGAGTAACTCTCGACGACTGAAAAAACCGCTGCAGTATTTCTTGAACCTTTCGACGACTGAAAATACCTCGTCACATTCATCGAAGACGTCCTCCTGCATAACCAGACTATAGCAAGTTGAACTTCTTCATTACTATTTTTGGTTGCAAAACATAATTAAATGATGATCGATAAGTACTCGGAATTATATTGAAAGATGCAAGTTGCAATATTTTGAAATACGCTTTTTTAAATGCTAGAAGCATTGCCTCAAAGACATTTTCGATGACACTAAATCAAACTTATTGCTCAATGTTTTAAATATATATTTTCATTATTGCTAGATCTTTCGTTGTCGAGAAAGGCTTCATAGGTCTTTAAACCCCTGGGGAGGTTCGAAAAATACTCCGGAGGTATCCTTAGTTGTCGATACGGGCCCCAGAGGTATACTCAATCGTCTAAAGATTCGAGAAATAGTTCCAGAGGGCTTTTCAGTCCTCGAAAAATACTGCGGAGGTATTCTTAGTCGTCAAGAGAAATTTCGGAGGTATTATCAGTCTTCGAAGAATACTTTTCGCTATCGAGAAAGACTCCGTAACAGCCGTCAGGAAATTTTAAAAATACCCCAAAGATTTTTTCAGACCTTGAGAAATAGTCCGGAGGCCTTTTGTGTCCTAGAGAGATACTCCGGAAATCTTTTTGTTGTCGAGGAAGGCTCCGAAGGTCTTAACAACCGTCTGAAAATTCGAAAAATACTCCAGAGGTATCCCCAGTTATCGAGTGATACTCCGAAGGTTTTTTCATTTATCAAAAGGGCTCCAGAGGTATTCTTAGTCATCAAGAGAAACTCCGAAGGGTCTTTCAGTCGTCTAGAAAGTCTGAACTTCACTATACTAACCAAACAGTAAAAAATTATTCTTTCAAGCATGATGTAAATCTTAGATCGCTTAATTGAAAATTGTTCAGCTTTTATAACATCATTGATATAATTGTCGTTTAATTAATGACTGTTTAACAAACTATAATCGGGTGGAGTTTTCAGAACATTTTTGAGTCAATCTCTTTATTCATTCGGTGGAAATATAAATTATTTTTCTCAGTCCCTGCCGAAAACCTAATCCACCTGCATTAGTTGTTCTTTTTCTTTTAAAGTCGAATAATAAAAAAAGGACTTTTTTGAGGACTTTTTCGAGGACTAATTTGAGGACTTTTTTGAGGACTTTTTTGAGGACTTTTTTGAGGACTAATTTGAGGACTAATTTGAGGACTTTTTCGAGGACTTTTTTGAGAACTTTTTTGAGGACTTTTTTGAGGACTTTTTTGAGGACTTTTTTGAGAACTTTTTCGAGGACTTTTTTGAGGACTTTTTTGAGGACTTTTTTGAGGACTTTTTCGAGGACTTTTTTGAGGACTGTTTTGAGGACTTTTCTGAGGACTGTTTTGAGGACTTTTCTGACGACTATTTAGAGGACTTTTTTGAGGACTTTTTTGACAATTTGATTTCATTTGTTTATTTATAATTAATAAATACTAATAATTTTTTGTCAAAATAATAAATTAGATATAATTTTGTAATTGTTCGCGGCATCTGCGCTCCATGTGCGTAGCACGAAAGTAGAGAGTAATAATTTATAACATTTTTTTTGGTTGTTGTAAAAGTGAAAGTTTATTTGGAGATGCGGTCCTTTGTTACTTAATGTTTTTTTTTTTTTTTTGCGGATGGGGAAAACCCAGAATATGAACATGTGCGGCATTTCCAACGGTGCGCGCGCGATGCAAAAAAAAAGGGTATGGTCGTCCAGTAATTGTCGCGCAGATAAACGTTTGGAGGGAAATTCGGCACTATAACCTTGGCATCTCTAATTGGCCCTACGAACAGGCCCAATGCTGGAGAAAATTCTCTGATCCTTCTTCAGGAAGGAGGAAGCAGTCAGTAGTTCTCGAGAACTCGATCCTTGCACCTCGCATCTTTCTCTCTCTCTCTCGGCACCTCGTTGCACTCTCTTTCAGTTACCTAGTTGCTCCTAGCTGAGGATATGCGTGATATCCTCTGAGGCGTCTCCGACCCTGGGCAGCTCAAACAGCAGCAACTCGGCCCTACTCTTAGGGGTAGTATAGTGCGGGCCGTGCCCGTGACCAAGACGTTGGCACTGTGCTGCTCTAGGAGACGACCTTCCTTCTCGTACAAGGTGCAATTAGCGTCGTGTGGTAAGCGAGTAGTTTTAACTTGAATGGCCATTCACAGGCAAAGTGAGCCTACCGAAATCTATTAATTGTAAATAAGTAGTATAACTCTTTGTACATTTGTCGATTGTATTTGCTCATATTTAGATGGCTTTTCCCTACTTATGACTAGGGTTTTTATGCCGGATAAATACGAGCCTAATTATACTTGATAAAAATATAATAAAATTAAATCCATATCCTTTATTTATTCAATATTCACGCACCATATCCGTATTAATTCTCAAAGAACTTGATATACATGAGACTTATAAATTCTTTCTTATAGGTGATTCGAATTTCTGTGTTGATTATATTTAACTTGAAATTTCTACTAAAGAATTGTCCAATTTGTTCAGTAATAATTGTTTTTATTTACACTACGCTTATCGCGAACAAAGCTCGAAAAACAAAATATATACAATTGCTTGAGTATGCTGATCTGAAATAATACGACACGTTTATAATCTCAAATTTGTTATTATATTACTTTGAAAATTATAATAACTAACTTAGAGACAGTTTTCAAATTGTCGTCCTCCGTTTTCAATGCAGCACTGCAGCCGGCGTACAAAATTTCGTCTTACTGCAGCTAACATTTCGGGCGTTACGCTTTCAAACGCCATTGTTATTTTGTTTTCCAGATCTTCTAAATTTTCTATCTCTGTTCCGTACATACAATCTTTAAAATAACCCCATAAAAAAAAATCAAGTGGGTTTAAATCCGGTGATCGTGGAGGCCAATGGATTTCTCCACCTTGGCCAATCCATCTGTTCGGAAACATATGGTTCAGCAGCTCGATGAGCGGGAGCTCCATCATGCTGATACCATATGTTTTGCCGATCTTCATTAGGTAAATGGCGCAACAATCTCGGAAGCTGATTTTGCAGGAAGTCTATGTAATTATCAGCGCCCAAATAATTGGGCATTTGTACTGGACCAGTCTGAATGTGAATATAATAAAAAAATTGTATTTTCAATATACTTGAGATACAGAGACTGATTTAAAAAAAATTGTATATACATCAAACGTAATAAGATTTAAGTTTAATTATTATTATTCATTATTGTATTTATTTATCAGGCTGATTTACAAGTGCTACACAAAAGCCCAGTAAACACTCCAACAATAATAACACAAATAAACTTGAACATATCATGCAGCAGCTGATGCAAAGAATGAACACTATGCTCAATCCTTTAACCATATTAGTAAACAAACTATCAAAATGAGTAGTTTAAAACTCGATATCTGTAACGCAAGTGGTCTAATGCAAAGGTACTTGGAATTAAAATCGTTCTTAAACTATGAAAATATAAACATCATGTTGATATCAGAAACACACTTTACAAGCAAGAACTATCTCAGTATACCAAACTACACCTTATATAAAACGAATCATCCACTCAATAAAGCATACGGAGGAACTGCAATAAGAATCAAAACAAAAATAATCCACTACGTTTATACACACACCAGCGAAATTTACCTTCAAGCAATCAATGTAATAATCGAGGATAAACAAAGTACTATACGAAATATTACAATTAAACAAATACATTCCAACATCCACTGGAGAACCAACATATTAGCCAACGGACATGTTCAGGAAACCAGATTTGATTGACTTCGCAATAGTTGAAGGTATGAATAAAACACATATGTAAGCTTCCTCATGCATTGACCTTACATTAGATCATTCACCGATAATAGTCACTCTAAACTCTACTGTGCACAAAACTATAAACAACCTCACAATAACAGATTAGAAAAAATATACAAGCTTCCTAGAGGAACGCATAAATGTAATGTACCTCTCAAATCAACTACTGTCATAGAAAACAGTATACAAACATTAAACTCACTCCTAACTGTAGCTATTAACCAATGCTCTACTACTGTAATGAAGACAGAATATCAACAAATCATCTTTATAGTAGTAGTAGAACAAAAAATCAAAGAAAAACGACTACTGAGAAAAAGGTATTAGATTACAAGATTGAGCCAAGATAAAACGAATCTAGAATAGAGCAGTTAAAGAACTGAAGAAAGTATTGTTCGTACAGAAAAATGCAGAAATACAGAAGAAGCACTTTGTCCAATAGAAGCAACGGCTTACTCACTATGAAAAGCGATAAAAAGATTAAATAGACCAACCTCATTTCTTCCATCCATACGTAAAAACTGTGGAAAATGGGCCAGATCGGACGAGGAAAAAATGGCAACTTTTGCAAATCATCTAAGCGAAGTGTTCAAACCACATCAACGTATAATCACTGAACAAGAAAAAGAAATCTTACTAGAAGATCATAATGCACAGGATAACACTCCATCGAAACTAGTTAAACTAAAGGAAGTACTCAAAATCATTAATAACATAAATAATAAAAAAGCCCTCGGTTATGATATCGTTACAGGAAAAATGATTAAAAAGCTTCCCACGATAGTAATTCGATATATAACAATAATATTTAATGCATGCTTCCGTCATTGCTATTTACCTTCTCAATGGAAAGTAGCAGAGATTATCTTAATACCTAGACCTGGTAAAGAAAATGAACTTGTGACCTCATACAGATCAATTAGTCTACTGCCTGTACTCTGAAAAGTCTATGAAAAAAACATACCAGCAAGAATAAATCAAATCGTAATAGATAGAAAACTTATCCCGGACCACCAATTCGGATTCAGAAGTCATCATTCCACGATCGAACAAGTGAAAAGAATAGTATCAACAGCAAGGAAATCCATAGAAAACAAACTGTACTATACAGGCATATTTCTTAACATAGGGGGTTTTTTTCCCAAATGTTACAATGATTTACTACAATCTTACCTGCAAGACAGAACATTTCAGGTAAAAATCAATAAAAAAGTATCAACATGGCAAATAATAAAAGCAGGTGTACAACAGGGCAGTGTTTTAGGATCAACGCTATACCTGCTATACACATCGGACCCATCGGACCTACCAAAGTCTCCAAATATTCTGACAGTAACATATGCAGACGATACAGCAATATTAACAACACGTCAAGAAACAGCAATAGCATGGGAAACAGTATAAAATTACGTTAATAACTATCTCCAAAACTGGCTAAATGCGTGGAGAATAATAGTAAACGAGAGTAAATCAATTCACACCACATTTACTCTCCGTAAAAATATATGTCCACATATTTCGTTGAATGACAAATACATACGCAGAAAGACCATGTCAAATCCTTAGGTATACATCTGGATAGAAGGTTGACATGGAAAGAACATATATTCACAAAGAGGAAACAACTAGGATTGAAATGGAGGAAAATGTACTAGCTTATTGAGGAAAAATCGGAGCTAACAATTGAAAATAAACTTCTGCTATATAAAGCAGTATTCAAGTCAGTCTGGACCTACGCCATTCAACTATGGGGAGCCGCTTCAAACTCGAACATTAAAATCCTAGAAAGATTCCAATCGAAAGTCCTACACGGCATAACACACACGCCGTGGTTCGTTCCAAACGAAATTATTCCAAATGATGTACAGATCGCAATAGAGAATGAAGAAATTCAAACTTTATTTGCAAAATACTACACAAAACTAGGAAACCATTCAAACAAACGTATTAGCAAACTTCTTTCGGAATCGATTACCAATACAGGACTTAAGAAACGTAAAATAAAGAAGACACAATATAACTCAAGATAAAAAGCAGTACCTTCGCATTCCAAAATCAAGACAGAATACTTAGTGGAGTACTCTGCTGATAACATGTAAAATTGTCTATATCGTAAAATAATTTACTGATTGTCCTTTTTATTTAAGGTTGACAGATTGTAAATAAATTTTGTAAATAAATAAAAAATATATATTTTTGTGTAGAAATATATTTGTATGTACTTACAACTTCATTTTTCACGATTCCACACCAGTAATTTAAGGAAAATCGATTCTGGTGTCTATTTACAATAGCTAATCTTGGATTTTCTACAGCATAATAATGGTTATTATGCATGTTGAACGTTCCGTCTCTCCCAAACGTCGATTCATCGGTAAATAAAATATTTTCTAAAAAATGTTCATCGTTTTCGATTCTACGTAATAACCTTTGGCAAAATTCAACCCGCACATGGTAATCTGCTTCGTTCAGTTGTTGAACTTTGCGAAAGTGATAGGCATGGAGGAAGTTGTCCTTAATGATCCGTTGTACCTAAGTTAAAAATATAGAATAGTGATTAGATATAAATTATCGAATATAAATTAGATTAATCTAACGAAAAATAAAACATGTTTTGTGGATTTACATTTACTGCTATTACTAATGTATTACAAATGAAACCATTTAACGATGATGCTGTAAATGTAATACACAAAGGCTCTACACAATAAAATTATTTGAGCAGCCGGTCACTTTCTCTTAATTGTTTCATTTCTAAGTTTCTCGTTGGACATTGGAAAAACTACTAAACAGAATAGCCAAAGAAAACTATCTTTTGAAAATATTGGGACAAAACAAAATAAATATGCAACCAACAGCATCTGAAAAATATCTACCAATAATAAACGGATTAAAAGAAAAAAAAACATAACAGCGTAAAGAATAGAAAGGATTTTAAGTGATATTGAGAAGTCTATGCATCCGTCAGTCATCATTGACGATTTGAAATCTGCCATACGGAACGTAGATATAAAGTCTTAAGTATTCGGAATATTCGGCATCGCATAATAACCATACCCCACTCTCTTGCATTCTTTCGGTAGCCACGACCGCCGGAATAATTCTGACCGCGAAGGCTGACGTGATAATGCTGATCGAAGGGAAGATCGCGACAAGAGGGGTCGCAACAATAAGAGAGACCGTGGCGATAAGAGAGACCGCGACGAGAGAAGGCGTCGCGACGAATCACGCACCCGAAATCGCAAGTCAACTTCTCGAAGAAATTGACTAGCGGCTCGCACGGGTCTTATACGCGCCGTACCGCTAAACATCGACGGGCCGAAAAGGAAAGCGACGACGTGCGCATTGTTGGACTGTGGAGCAACGGCTACGCTAATCGACAGGGGATTCGCGGATCATGTCGGTTTGACGGGGGAGCCCTTTAGGACAAGCATACGCGGCTTGTATTGTATGAGTGTGGTTCGTTGCGAGAGAGTTAGTTTTTAGTCAGCGGGCCGTTTGGCCAAGAAAAGATCGCTCGTACGCTAATTGTACCAAAGCTAGATCTGCCTCTGCAAACGTTGTCGATAGAACTCGTACAGGACGTTAAAGAGGAACACGATATCCCGATATACCCGTACAAAGACGCTAAGTTAAGCATCTTGATAGGACAGGACAATTGGCCGTTGATTATGTGTGACGAATCGCGGCGGATTAGGGATAGCGTGCTCGTTGTTTCACACACGCGATTGGGCTGGTCGGTACACGGATACATCGAAAACAGGCAGAATTCGAACAGAGATTCGCAAATACTCGCGAAATGTTTTATCGCTACCGAGGAGGAGATGACGGAACAACAAAAGCTCGCGGAATTAGAAAAATTAGTTCACGACTATATAGAAATGGAAAATTTCGGAGTAGTTAAAACCGAATCGAGAGACAAAAACAACGAACGGGCTTTAGCGATTTTGGAGGCGACTTCGCGTAAATTTAGCGAGGGATGGCCAGACACCTTCCAGACGTTTTATGGATCTTTTCTCTATTCCGCGATTTTTGAGTAATTCAAAGTTTGCGTATTTTGTTGCATAAGCGTTCTTTTTGTTTTTATATCTGTAATATTCTCGTAGTTTTAAATTACTTGTTTTTTGTAATATTCATCGTCAAACGGTTCCTTGTATTTGTGAAATTAAATAAATCTAGAGTGTTATAAAAATTGAATCATGATTCGATTATTTTCACCCACCTCACCTGAACATAATTTATGTTACTTACCGTAGAGTAGGTTAGATTCAGCATGCTTGCCACGTTTCTAATGCTCCTAGTCGGATCCTCTTCTAAACACTCTAAAACATTTTCTTCATTTTCCACGTTGCGTACAACACGTGGAGCACCGACTACTCCTTGTTCAGCACCTCGATGAGCAAGGGGAATAAGGTTACCGTCCTCTCGACCACGACGTACCACTCCCAAAATAACATTTGCATCCGGACGTCTTCTTAAATCAGGCGGGTTCCTGCGGTCCAACGCAGCCACGTACAAACGCGCGGCTTCGTTAGCATTGCGCCCGGCCTCGCCGTAAAAAATGATCATCTCCATATACTCGGCTCCCGTATACGGTGCACCACGACCGACAGGCCTTCCTCGGCCACCCGCACGACCTCCAGCTTGACCTCCACCTCTACCGCCACCTCTACCGCCACGACCCCCGCGATCACCCATAATTAATGCCAGAATGTTGTTTAGAAATTTCCACTTTTATTCGCACCGAACGCAACTTAAACAAAATTGGTTGCACACTATGATGAAACTTATTGTAAAGGATAGCGCCACCACATGTTTGTAAAAAAAAACTTTGACAACAAAAACGCATCAAATTTATCAATAAACATGTTCTGATATTTAATTTTAAATACAAAAGTTTCCGTCAAATTCAAAATTTTAATTTATGAAGTTTGTTCTTTTTGTACTTTGAATTTTTAAAAATAAAAAATTGTTGAATAATTGATTCAAAATATTTTTTATAAACAACAGCGAATGATAAAGAAAAAAAGTTTTATTCCGATAGAAATGGCAAAAAATTTCCAAAATTGACGTCGAAGTCGCGTACTTTCGTACGCTTGTCCGCGCGTATTTCCCCTCTCCTCTGTAGCTAATGTGAGAGGCTTTTCCGAGTGTCGGCAAAAGTTTCACGGATAGTAATGTCACCGTCAGTAATACCGAATGGTGAGCGAGATACAATTAATCTCACTCAATAAGCAATAATTAAAAATAAAAAGTCTCAGTATTAAATTTTTACTTAAATGCTCTTTATTTGTATTTCTAGTAATAACTAAAAGAATTACTTTTGATTTGATTAGAAAAATTACTGTAAATATATGATTGTTATAAAGTTATTAACAAAAATAAATTGTAAAACTTTCCCTCTCTCCTCTCTGGTTAATGTCAGAGGCTTTTCCGAGCGCCGGCAAAATTTTACAGCCTCTCTCCTCTATGATCATTTGAATGAAATAGATTTCATTCGAATAACAGTGGCAAAACATTGCCGAAAACGCCATCGAAGGTGGATACGCACGAGGACGCGGCTGCGCGGCTTTCTTCCTCTCCTCTCCGGTTAATGTCAGAGGCTTTTCCGAGCGCTAGGAAAATTTTACAGCCTCTCTCCTCTATGATCATTAGAATGAAATACATTTCATTCGAATAAAAGTGGCAAAATATTGCCAAAAACGCGATTGAAGGTGGATAGTCACGAGTGTGCGGCCGCACGGCTTTCTCCCTCTCTTCTCCGGTTAATGTCAGAGACTTTTCCGAGCGTCAGAAAAAGATTCGTGAACACATCTTATCATGACCTTTTGAATGAAAAAGGTTTCATTCGAATTAAAGTGGCAAAATATTGCCAAGATCGACATCGAAGTCGCGTACTTTCGTACGCTTATTACGTAAAATTATTATAAAATTACGTAAAATTACTTTTATCTTTGTTATAAAGTTATAAAAAAAATTAATTATAAGACATTATTAGACCGTTTATTCTAAGAAAATGACGTCTTTACAAGGCGGTTCTTTCTTCGATGCGCTGCTCAGCAACCAATGATATTTTGCAATGTTAGTTACCGCGTCGTCTCAATCACCGCTTCGGTTGCTACGGCCAAGTGGAGGGGAAAGCAGCAAAAGAGGAGAAATTTGGTAGTTGACCGAAAAGGCGCTCTGATTGGTCGAAATTATTAATTTTTGAAATTAATTTTCTCGGAAAGTATTGATGATAAAAATTTTTTGAAAACGGCAATCGATTCAGAAAATTTTGTTCTACAGCCCATTTTCGGGAACTATAATCCTTCTGAATCACCCTGTATATATATATCCCATCTTCGATATATCAATCATCAGTGCTACCGTTTTTTGGGGGGTAGAGCTGGCGATCTCATGGCTTCTTCTGTTCGGGTTCCGGCTTATCTGGTAGTTCTTTTCAGGGCAACAGTCAAGTTATCTGAGCGGATTTCTTACAAGCTACCGTGGTATAGTTGGTCCTGCTGTTCTTTTGGGGATAGTAGACCTGACGATCTCACGACTCCTTCCGTTCGGGTTCCGGCTTGTCTGGTAGTCCTTTTCAGGGCAACAGTCAAGTCGTCTGAGCGGACATCCGCAAGCTACCGTGGTATAGTTGGTCCTGCTGTTCTCTTGGGGATAGTAGAACTGACGATCTCACGGCTTCTTCCGTTCGGGTTCCGGCTTATCTGGTAGTCCTTTTCAGGGCAACAGTCAAGTTATCTGAGTGGATTTCTACAAGCTACCGTGGTATAGTTGGTCCTGCTTTTCTTTTGGGGATAGTGGACCTGACGATATTACGGTTATTTGTGAGTTTCTTTTTTTCCCTGTCAGTAATCATATAATAGTTTTAAAAAAATGCGGTGCTATGTATGTAATAGAGAGTTCAACCCACGGGTTTTGGCATTCATGAATGGTGACGACAATGCTAATAAACGTCAAATAGCTATTACTAGACGAGATAAGCTTGACCATCCTCCAGAAGTTCTGGATCAGAATTCAAGGATCTGCATTAATTGCAATCGCATGATCATTGAAGAAATGAATATGATGGATGCTGATCCTGGATCTTTACGACTGAATGTTGTCACGCAAACAGCATCTCAGACTTGTATCATTTGTAATAACCCAAATGAGATTCATAGATTATCATTAGATTGTCGGATTCAGGTATTTATAAAACGCAATATTTATATACCAGATAACGTGCGCAGTTGTGCGCATCACCTTGATAATGATGGCTTATTTTTCAAAATTTTTTTGTTAGGTTTACAGTTCATCAACAGACTTTACATTATCAGAGGACAGCAGTTATAAGTCTTCTTTCAAGGACTTAGTAACGTCGCACTTGATAGGGGAACAGGTATAGACTACGATAAGTTGACTGATGAGGAGTTTGAGTGTTTGTCCCCAATCAATAAACAACAGTTTGAAGAACTCCTAACTTACTGTGATCCTGTTGTTCAAAATGGAATGTTGCGGCACGTCGGCAGGACAGATTTATTGATATTCTTATGCAAAATGAGGCGAGGCCTGAGCGATGAGTTTTTGAAAGTCATTTTCAACCAATCAAGTAGGCAAAATGTTAGTTCTATCATTGATTATGTCAGGTCCTCGTTGCTACTAAGATCTGTTCCAGAAAATATCGGGCCTGGATCTATAACTAGGGAGCAATTCGTAAATCAACATATAACAGAGTTTGCAAATGAGCTCTACAACCCTGAACCTGCAAAAAGAAGAGCAATAGCCGTGATTGACAGTACGTATGCCTACATTCATAAAAGCTTAAACTTCCGCGTGTTACGACAGTCATACTCTCTTCACAAAAACCGTCACCTTTTGAAACCAACCCTAGTAGTAGCGCCGGATGGTTATATCCTAACCATTTTCGGTCCATATTTTTCAGGTGCTCGAAATAACGATGTCGAAATTCTTCGCGAAGAGTTCGAGAGAGATGCTGATGCTTTGGCAAACTGGTTCCAAAATGGTGACATTGTTTTAGTGGACAGGGGCTATCGAGATGCTGTACCTTTATTGCAACGTCTCGGTATTGAACACAGAATGCCTGCTCTATTGCATTACGTGCAAAGACAGCTTACGTCTGTAGATGCAAATGATTCCAGGATCGTAACGAAAAATCGCTGGGTAGTTGAAGCACGTAATGGTCATATAATAAATATTTTTAAGTTTCTGGCCCAGACAATAAATCTGGAGCACGCGAAGCATCTTAATGCCTATTATCGTATAGCTGGAGCTATCATTAATAGATACCACCCTGTTCTTATAATGCAAGGTGCAGATGCTGCACAGGCCAGAGAGATCATTCGAAGATCAAGGATGCCCAATGTTGTGCAAGCGAGAGTAGAGGTAGACAACTTAGTTCGGAGAAATGGCCAGTGGCGAAGATTGAACCAGGAAGCTGTGGTAGATTTTCCAATATTTGATTTGGATTACCTTAGAGATCTGACTATCGGCACTTACCAAGTGAATCTTTCACCTTCATATGTTCAAGATAAAGTAGTAAGGGATAACGATGAGGAATTTCAGCTTGATCAAAATATTAATGAGCCAGGATTCTTGCGTATACGTTTGTATTCAAGATTCCGCAACGCTACCAGGCACCAGATTTTTATATCATATGCAGTCCAAGATGTAGACAATGAAGATCGTCAGAATGACGAAGATACAATTCTGGGCTACTATTGCACTTGTCAAAGTTGGGCACGTACTCTAGGTACATGTGCACACGTCGCTAGTGTATTGTGGTATTTGGGATATGCACGGCATCAAGAAAATATTAGATACCTTGATGATTCATTACTGAATACTACATCCGATGCCGCGAACCGAGGTAATCAGCATAATGAAATAGACATAGTGGGTGAATAACTATGGATAAAAAAACTAGACACGTCCGTATTCTTTTTTTTTTTTTTTTAAGAAACGCACACACCGACCACCTATGTGTACAGTGTAGATTGTCCGTTTCTTTAGGTGGAGAAAGCGTTCGAAAACTCCACCTCTTAGCCTTGATTCCCTGCAGAACCGACGTTAGTCATTACATCACAGGGAAGGCCGCACTGAAACCTCATTGATACCAACCTATATGTACCGGCGAACACCCAGTGGGAGAGGTAACAGTTTTGCCATAGTGCAGGGGCGACACTTAGGCTTGTGGAAGTTCGTCATCCCCGAGGCACCCTCAGTCGAGATGTCTTCGGTAAAAACCGCAGCCCAGGTCGGGATTCGAACCCACGACCCTGAGATCGTGAGCCCGGCACTCTACCAACAGGCCACAGCTATCCCTTGTGTGTGTGTGTGTGTGTGTGTGTGTGTGTGTGTGTGTGTGTGTGTGTGTGGGTGTATGTGTGTATATATATATATATAAGCTTGTATGTACTCAGACTTCATGTGTATAAGTATATATGTATGAATATATGCATATATTACATCCAATCAGAACAATACTTGTTTACCTAGCTATACAGCATATGCGTGAAAGGGGTTGACTTTGAGGGGCTGTAGCTCGAGAAAAAATGGATTTCATGGTTTGGACCCATGAGAACTTTTGTTCTACGTGCCAAGAACTATCATTTCCCAAAGTTTCAGAAAATTTGATCGAAAACCATTTCCTATAAGGATTCTGCGGGGTCCTTTATGCCCTAAAATCTATATAAAAACACTTTGTTACATTGAAATTACTATTAATTAACGCGTTATAAATGAACAACAAAAACTATTATATCTATATCTATGAGTAGAGTGACGTCATGCTCCTTATATAGTCATGAAAATTGACTCTAATAATACAATTATATAATATATGAGGTGACGCCGTTTAATATACTGATTGATGTAAGTAGATTCACGAGTTTAGCAGGTTGCAGTAATCCTGTGCAAATAAGAGAAGAGGTTATAGATAGGACCGTTACACCTTTTATTAGTTTAATGGTGGAATATATTTCGCAAAATAATCAAGTAAAATATCTAAGTAGTCACCTAGACCGTAGACTTACATGGAAAGAACATATATTTACTAAACGTAAATATTTGGGTCTAAAATAGAGGAAAATCTACTGATTCATCAAAACAAAGTCGAAGCTGTCAATTGTAAACAAACTGCTGCTACATAAAACTGTACTTAAATCAGTCTGGATATATAGCATTCAACTATGGGGCACTGTTTCTAACTTGAATATTGAAATCCTGGAAAGATTTTAATCGAAATGATTTACAGATAACTACAGTCAAAGAAGATATTAAAAAATTCTACGCAAAATATAATTCCAGACTTCAAAACCACACAAATAAACTTGTCAACAAATTTTTCAAAACATCCATTGTCAACATCAGACTAAAAAAACATAAATTAATGAATGCGCAAATAAATTAACATAATTATTTCAATCATACTGTAAAACAAAGATAGTATACTTACTGGAGTATACTGCTGTTTATTGCATAGATATCTAATAGCAAAAAATTTGCTTATTGTCTCTATACGTGAGACAGATTGTAAATAGACTTGAAGTAATAAAAAAAACAACAAAAAAATATTTGTCAGGCTATAACAATAATTTATTTTCTGTCAAATTTACATAAGTTGCTTACTTTATCCCCTTCATATAATACTTCCCCTTTACATAAATTGTCCTCATCGTACATAATTTTCCGTGGTCTAGGAATAATGACATTCTTTGGTCCTTGATTCTTCTTAATTAGATTCTTCTTCCTCTTCTTCTTTCTCGTTTTTTCTGTCGCTCCAATTTTCCTTTCCTTCTTTCTTATCCAGTTTAACTTTTTCTCTGTCTTTCGAGCCTGTAGACGCTGCTAGTCTCCTAATTTCACCCCCACCCCCGTCTCCGCCCTCCTTGTTTTTTTTTGTTTTTCTTTCTTTCTATTATTTTTTCGAATGCCCTGGAATATTGGCATGTTTCTACTTCCATCTTCCCTTCCAATATTCTTTCTAGTTTTCTAATTAATTCCTTTCCCCTATTATCGCCTCTCCAGTCATCCACTGCCTTTATCCATTCCTTTTTAATAATCTTCCTCGCTGCTTCGCATGTCCAGATATGCTGTAGATTCTCCTTCTCTTCTCCACAAATTCTGCATTCTTGATTGTTGTAACCTTTATTTCCCTCCTTTTCTATGCTCTCGCACCTTACTCTTGCCCATTTCTATTTTAGATGACCCACTCCACCTCTTTCATTCCAGTATTTCTCTCTCCCTAAAGATGTTTTCCATTTCTTGTAGTGCTTCCAGGAATTTTGCTCCATCTTGTTTGAATATATTATTCTGTTCTTGTTTTCAAGATTTTTCCAGTAGTTTCTAGTAGTTTCCCTTTTTTTAAAACATTTTCCAAGAGAATCTTTAACTCATCGTTTTCTGCTTTTATAGCCGATTCTAGCCCGCATCTTGTTGGATTGTTGTTCAATAGCCCTCTGATTTCCTCTTTTAAGCATACGAGGTGTATTCAAAAAGTAAGGTGACTTTTCAAATTTCACGGGCAACGTATTTTCGATTATCGATTTTTTGTTATGTTGGTACACTCTTCCTGAACATCTGTACCAAGTTTCAAGTGTATAGCATTTTTTGTTTGGTTGTGAGAGGCGTAAAGGTTATAAGTGTTTTGCGTGCTCGGCGATTTCATGCTATCGAAAAATATGGATCAAAGGATTTGCATCAAATTTTGTGTAAAAAATAAAATAAAGTGCTCCAAAACACTTGAAATGTTGACGGTGGCATACGGTGAAACTGTTCTGAGTAAAAAAAATGTTTACAAGTGGTACAAACTCTTCTAAGATAGCCAGGAAGATGCCAATGACGAGCCTCGCTCTGGACGCCCAAGCACGTAAACAACTGATGAAAACGTTCAAGCAGTGAAGAAAATTGTTCTGGAAAATCGTCGAATCACTATCAGAGAAGTTGCTGAGGATGTTGGTATATCGCTTGGCTCGTGCCATGAAATTTTTTCTAACGTTTTGGGCATGAGACATGTGTCAGCGAAGTTTGTTCCGAAATTGCTAAATTTTGACCAAAAGAACCGTCGCATGAGCATCGCTCAAGAACTGTTGAATGACGTCAACGACGACCCATATTTACTCAAAATGGTCATAACTGGTGACGAATCATGGGTATATGGTTATGATATCGAAACCAAAGTCCAATCGTCCCAATGGAAAAGCCCAGATGAGCCAAGACCGAAAAAAGCACGCCAAGTTCGATCAAATGTCAAAGTTTAGCTCACTGTTTTTTTCGATTACTATGGCATAGTGCATCAGGAGTTCTTACCATATGGACGTACGGTCAATAAACAGTATTATCTTGAAGTTATGCGCCGTTTGCGAGAAGCAATACGAAGAAAACGCCCAGAATTATGGAAAAACAATTCATGGCTTTTGCATCACGATAATGCCCCTGCTCACTCAACCTTGCTTGTGAGAGATTTTTTGGCCAAAAACAATACCACAATCATGCCTCAGCCACCATATTCACCGGATTTGGCCCCATGTGACTTTCTTGTTCCCAAAACTAAAGAGACCTATGAAAGGACGGAGATATGCAACGATTGAAGAGATAAAGACTGCATCGCTGGAAGATCTTAAGGCTATACCGAAAAGTGCTTATGAGAAGTGCTTTGAGGATTGGAAAAACCGTTGGCATAAGTGTATTGTATCTGAGGGGGATTACTTTGAAGGGGACAACATAAATATTGATAAATAAATAAATATTTTTTGAGAAAAATAAAAATTCACCTTACTTTTTGATCACACCTCGTATTTTTGGTAATCGATTGTCCTCCAATTTAAATATTTTTTCTATATAATTCATCGTACTCTTTATCTTCTCCAGATATAGACCCTCCACTCCTGCCTCCATCTTTCATATATATTCAGGTGTGTTCATGTTTATTTCCTGTGCTATCTTGACTACTTTTGCTTGTATTTTTTCTATTTCTTCTTGCAACGATCATCCCCACACCTCCGACCCATATAGGTACCCCGCCCTCCCCATTGCATTTAGTATCAACAGTCTTCTTTCCAACACGTTCAGTCTTGCTCTCTTCATTAAGCCCGACATGTTGTTCACTGTCCTCTGCGCCTTTTGTTTCATTTTTCTCATATGTGTTCCGTATCCTCCCATTGTAGCCACCAGAAGCCTAGATATTTATATTCCTTCACTACCTCAAACCTTTCCCCTTTGTAAGTTCCTATTTCGAGATTCACATCTTGTCTAAGTCATTTAAATATAGGTTAAAAAGGATCGGACTAAGCGGACAGCTTAGTAATTGCTTTACTTCTCTCGTGGTTCTAAACTCTTCTGAGATTTCCTTATCCATTATCACTTCGCATGTTATCTCTTTGTAGATTTCTCTTATTATCCTTAGCATTCTTCCTGACACTCCCTCCTCTTTTAGTTTTCTAGACATAATTTTTCTATCCACCGTATCGAAAGCTCTCTTAAAGATAATGAAGGCTAAGTGTATGGTCCCTCCTTTTTTGCTTAATTTTGTTCCCTATTATACTGTTTAGAGTGAAAATATGATCTCTCGTTCCCCTTCCTGTCGTAAACCCCGCCTGACTCTTCCCTATAGTGCTTTCCTCTTCTGTCCGTGATCTAAGTCTATCGTTCAATATTCCCTCTAGTAACTTGTACCCCATATCCAGCAGTGACACTCCTTTGTAGTTCTCAGCCTTATTTTCTTCCATAATTTGAAAACTGGGAAGATGCGAGCTTTTTTCCATTCCTCTGGTAACTCCCCTTTTACCTAAATCTCGTTTATCGTCTCCGTTAATTCCAGGTATTCTATCTTGTCCTACCGCTTTTCCTTTCTTTAATCCTTTTATTGCCCTTTCCACCTCCCCTCTGATTACACAGCCCGACGTGACTCTTGCACAATGGATGAAACTAGCGATTCCCCGTAGATTTTGGTTCGCTAAATTCGAATCTAACCTCAGAATTGCTCTATTACATCACAGTTTGAAAATATCCTAGCCTAAAAGTGCAAAAAATTCGATTTTAGGGTATTTTTGAGGTTATGTAGCATCGCAACCTATCAACTTAGCGGAGCATGAGCATGTCTTCAAAGTATCAGTCTAACTCTTTCAAATGGCGTTGAGTTTGATCAAATATCATTTTTCTTTATTGAGAAATTTCAGTTTTTTAATTTTGAATTACATGAATTTTTCAATGGGTTATAGATAGGCTACCCTAGCTAAGACTGGGTTAAGTCAGATATTGTTATTTATAAAAATAAATGAACTAAATCACAAATAGGTTAATGCACTTCAACTCTGATATACCTCATCTCTAAGTACACTTAAAACCCCCATAAACCATCTCTTCTAACCCCCAAGCAGGCTAACCTATCGAATCCTGGATAAAGCGTGTTCAAACGATAGTTTTTTAATGAGAAAAATAATGTTTTGACCTCAAATAGATTTACATACCTTTACCTAGTACTCATCCCTACACGCTTCTTCTACCTTCAAGAAAATTAAGCTACCTAACTAAAATTAAAACAATTTGTATCATCCTAATTGCACCAAACTCTTCAAATCCTGCTTCTTTTGTATTTAATCAAGAAATCCTTGAGACTTATTGTGTTTCTACTTATCAATACACTAATCGTTTTAGCCGCGATGTGTGTTTTCCAGGTCCAATCGCGTGGAGGTATCGATCACTGGCCCCTTTTTTCTGGTTTTTTTGTTTTTTTTGTTTTTTTTTTTTTATTTTTTTAAATTTTTTATATTTTTTTGTTCTTTCTTATTATTTTTTATATTTATGATGATTTATAGGAGTTTAAAGTAAAAATTTAAGTTTATGAGGGAAAAAATCGAAGTTTATTTGACAGTTTTGTAAACTGTAGTTAGATCTTCACGTTTTAACAACCACGAGTAGTCTACTATCATTACCACATTCTATCTCCCTGGGTAGCCTACTTTCAATCGATTTTAGGTCTTGGTGAAATCTTTCGCCTTGTTCATTACTTACATCACCTAGTTTTCCATCTGGAAAAAAACAATATGGTTGTGCAAGAAGTGTAACTTTTGGCTCATGCGACATCCAAGATTTTTGAATTCTTGCAACATATTACCAACTAGCTGTTTGTAGTTTCTTTATTTTTTATAACCAAGAAATCCATTTATTACTTTTCAAGTGCCAAACAGGCATTTCTTTCTTTGGCAGACATAATTTTTTTGAATTGCTCATCATTATAAAGTTGTTTTATTTGCGGCCCAATAAAAATCCCTGCTTTGATTTTCGCATCACTAAGTTTTGGAAATTTTTTTATGTAAATATTGTAAACATGGACTGGATTCATCAAGTGCTTTTACAATCTGCTTCATCAGACCTAACGTGATGTGTAATGGTGGCAAAAGTACATTTTTTTGGATCTACTAATGCTTTATGAAGAATGTTCATTGATCCGGTATTCAAATTCTCTCTTCTAGACCATGTCTTTTTTCTCCAGTGATTTTCATCATCCCTACTAACCCATTCACAAAGAAAGTGTAGGTATTTTGTGTAACCACTTTGTTGACCAAAAAGAATCGATATTATTTTTAAATCACCACATATCTTCCATTTATGATTTTCATAGTTAATTTTTTTAAAACAATTTAATATTTTTATACTTTACATCTAAAAGAGTGAAATATCCCACAGGAAGGGATGCATACTTATTCCTATTGTGAAGAAGAGCTGCCTTCAAACTTCGAGTTGAAGAATCTATGAAAAGTCTCCATTCATCTGAATTATAAGTTTCAAGGACTAGATTAGTCATCAAACCCAAAATATTATTACCAAAGATTCTCCTTCTAAAAAATATTTTATAAATTCTTCCTCGCGATGTTTGTACCAAGTAAAAGTAACCTCTTAAGCCAGCATTCCTTTTTCTTGTAATATTGAAGCAAGTAGCATCGAAGCCTCTTTTGAATTCCCTAGATCCCGATTTGAATCATTTAATTCAGCCTGATTGAAAGTGCTGGGTTTACCAAACGATGAGCGTAGTTCATTACTACTATATACAACTAGAAAATCTTTTTCATCTTTATTTTTCTTAACATTTCCTTCTCTCTTTAAACTTTTTTCTATTTCTTCTTTTTATTCTTGTTATCTTTCTTCTTCGACATCGAAATCATTGACCATAGGTGAAGAAACATCAAATCTTGAAGGCTTAGTTGAATTTGATGGTTTGGTTTTTGGAATAGGAATAGGATTTTCAGACGTATGAGCTGTAGGTCTTGTAAACGATTGTACGACTGCATACTTAATAGTTTATTTTTTATTTTTAGCATTAAATGTATTAATTTGTTTTCCATCATTACATAAACAAAAATAGCAATCATTTATATGATTTGTCGGTTCTCGCTATAGTGTAGAGGTACTAAACGGCATAAACTTTCTGGATCCACTTCTCCAATGAATTAATCCTGTTCTGCATGTACGAAGTCTGTCCGGAAAGTATAGGGCCTACCTTTATATTTTCATGCTAGCGTTATTCTTTATCATCTGGTGGGTGGCATCCTTCAAAGTAATCCCCACTTGATTGAATAACACGGTTCCATCGATGTAAGTAACCAATAGATTCGTGAGGATTTACCAAAATATTCTCCATACAATACTTTTATAGGTGGCGTAATAGAATTTTTTTATTTACAGTCGGACCTCTGCTACTGCACGCTCTCGGGAGTTGGTGCCCTCCACCACTGCCCGCTACGGGCTCTCTGGCGTTAGCCAATAAGAGCGCTCCGTCAGGTACGGGCATTGAGTGGCGTGCCGCGCTGGTCTCGAGGGGGGCCCGGAGAAAATGTTACAAATTTTGCTTGCATTATCACCTGATAATTTTGTTTTATATTATACACAGTAAATCATTTTACTCGAATGGTGTGATACAACTTACCCAAAAAAAAAAGTGTAGTGAAAGAAAACAAAATTATGTACTGTTTATAATTTAGAAAAATATCAGGTGATAATTCATGTTTGTAGGTACATACATAAAGTTTAAATTTTTCAAATTTTCCGTTAAAAAAACATTATAAATAAATTTAACTATGCTTTATTTTAACAAAATCATGTACATTATACAAAATCAACATAAAAAATTAACTTAGAAAATCAACATAAAAAATTAACATAAAAAATCAACAAATAAAATCAACGTACAAAATCAACATACACATTCAGCATACAAATTACATTGGTTTGTGTATATTTAGTATTAAATCGGCGACTTCTTGCACATTGCTTATCTGCGCGCTCGTCGAATCCCACGTTCGCTCTAAGAATGTTCGAAGCTTCAGAGCCGCATCGTAGGCCTCTCCAACGGAAACTTCTTTCTCTGGTTCTATATTTTCGACTTCTGCGATCGGCTCCTCGTCTTCTTCAGCGAACTTCTCCGGATTATTAGACGTGATTCTAAAATAATAGATAAAAAAAATATATTAATACAATGTTTTTTGAGTACATATTTGTTTCTATGAACACATGTAAATTACATATAAATAATTACATAAAACTTTTACAATACCTTTCAAAAATTTCTTGGATGTTCAAATTTTGCCAGCCATTATCCGTGTAATCTTCCTCGATCCATGCTTGGGCCATCTCGAATGTGCAGTCGGCGAAGGCTGGGCTATCCTTAAGAAGTTGTAATAACAAGTTAACTTCTTCAGCCGATGCTCTTTTTTCGTAGGGAGAATCGTCCTTGCCCAAAATTCTGTTCCATGCGTTGCGGAGATCTCTGGCGTTGATAACATCCCACGAACTAGAAATTCGGTAGCAGCAGTCCTTTACCGTCTGCTTCTTTGCCAAATCGATGACGCTTGCTCCCGATGTTGCCTCTTCTAGGACTAGCGCTTTAACTAAATTTTTCCGGAACATTTTTTTCATTTTTTCAATGACGCCCTGATCCATTGGCTGAATCAAAGCGGTGACGTTCGGCGGCAGGAACATCACTTCAACGTTCTCGGCGATACAATTTAATTCAGCTGCTGCGGGGTGCGACGGCGCATTGTCCAACAGGAGAAGAATTTTCTGATGCGGCGGATGATGCGCTCGGACCTCCTTGACGAAAATATTCTCGAACCAGTCCAAGAATATGTTCCGATCTATCCAAGCTGAACGGCTGTTCGTGTATTTGACGGGCAGTTTCTCTCTCTCGCACTTCGAAAAACATCTGGGATTTTTCGACTTGCCGATGAGTAGAGGAGTGATTTTATGCGATCCGGACGCATTGGCGCAGCACATCACAGTCACTCGTTCTTTCTGCTCCTTCAATCCCGATGGTTGCCGCTCGTATCCCGCCGCTAGAGTTTTCTTCGGCAAGGACTTGAAAAATAAGCCCGTCTCATCGGCGTTGTAGACCTCATCCTCGGTGTATCCTTTCTCTTTCAAGTAAGAATACAGCGTCTCCTTGAAATTCTCTGCTGCTACGTTGTCGGATGACAACTTATCTCCTTGCATAGATAACTGCCGAATCTGGTAGCGCTTCTTGAATTTCTCTAGCCATCCATTGCTGGCCTTGAAATCGGCCGCTGCCCCAACGAACTTGTTGAGTTCCAAGGCCTTAGCTTTCAGAACATCGCCCGAGATTGGAGTCCCCGATGAACTTTGCTGCTTGAACCACTCGTACAGCGCCATGTCGCAAGGATTCTCTTCGACGTGGATCCTCTTGCATTCCTTATTCTGCTGGCTGTCATCCAATTCCAGGGCGCGCTTCATAATTTCTGGCTTCTGCGATTTCACTCTTCTGATCGTCGTCGGGTCAACGCCGTAGAGCTGGGCCAAACTCTGCGTTGTTTTGCCGGCGTCCAGAGCTGCGACGATAGCAGCTTTTTGCTGCACTGTCAAGTTGACCTGCCGTTTTCTGGTCCCTGGAGATTGTTCCTCCAAAGACAAGTCCAAGCCCTCGCTCAATCTCTTGATAGTATGCGGATAAAAGCTGTATTCCTTGGCAAGATGAGCCATCTTGATATTGTTGGACAGCTTCTGCTTTATTTCAGCTACCTGACACAGGTTCAAACTCTTGGCTGTCATGATCTGAAAAATTATTGTACAAATTCAAATGAATGAAACAAATATATAAAAAATTGACGCAAATATTAATAAGAATCGAAAAATATAATAAAAGAAGCTAACTGACAATTGATTGGCAGCGTTTTTTTTTTATTTAAAAAAATTGCTTTCTTATTTTATTTTATAGACTAAATATAAAAGATATAGTGTAAAAATAGACTTATAAACTTACCAGTTGATCTTGAAAACTTCTTGAAAACCAGTTGATTTTAAAAACACAATCAAAACGTACACTCGATTGAACAAAATTGTTTTGGACACTGAGAGATACGTAAACTGGAGAAAAGGACGAGGGTGTTGCATCGAAAGTCGAATACAGACTGAAGTCAAAGCGCGTCTTTAGGTGCATATCCCCCCCACAAATTACAAGAGTCATAAATTACAAGGAGTGTAAATCATAAGTCACAAATTACAAGTCATTAAGAGTCATCTTGAAGAGCGACGCGTCGGCGCCAGACTCATAAAAGTGCGCCGCCGGCAGGTTCCAGGTAAGCGACCGAGAGCACACGGCACTGCGCTCGAGTCATAAATCGAGCAGTAAGAGAGGCTAGATAACGGGCAGTGGCAGAGGTCGGGCAGTTGCGGAGGGTGCAGTAGCAGAGGTTCGACTGTACTTAGAACAAACTTGCCACAAACTTGACAAAATTTTTTTGGATCATTCAAACACTTTCGTGATGACATTTTTTATTAAAGTCTAAGGTACTCCAAATGAATTTAAAAAATTAAGAGAAAAATTTCTAAGCATAAAACTAAAACTTTATAACATATAGAACGAATTGAGTTGAGGATTTGCGATACGATTTCAGAAATTAACAAATTTGAATTCAGATTAACAAATGTTAAAAGGGTAAACATACGATCCATAAGCCTACGGATTGCGATTCCTAGCTTGACGGTTGAAATAAAAATAAGTAATAAAGTAAAATAACAATAAGAAAAAATCGTTCCAAATCATTTGACGTACTTCGAAGGTATAGACAAAATACTTAAATTCTTAATAAGAATGCATAAATCTACTAAATTTAAATAAGCGTGTACAGATTGGTCAATGAATATTAAATTTGATTTTATATATCGTCTAGAGAACTAAATTAAGTCGCACTGGAGAATGCACATCGTAGCTACAAAATATTAGTAGGTATATTGTGGTTCTGTAACTAAAAAGTGTAGATGAATCCTTGATTTCCTCACAGAAAAAAGATTAATTAAACTCGCTCTATACCGGGTAAGGTTAGTTAACCTCATTAGTTAACATTTAATTAACCTGGTAGCGATGATTTATAAGGGTTGTAAGGAGTTGTTGGGACTAGTTTATCAGTAGTTTAAGACGGCAAGTCTATCTGGGGTAGAAATATTAATTTTCCTATAGGAAAGCTGTTCATTAGTCCCGCTCTACTCAGGGCTAGATAGGTAAGCCCACTTGGGCGTTGGTAAGAAAGCTTTATGACGGCTATAAGTGTACATAGAAATGAGGAATACCAGGATTATACTGGATCAGCTTATTTTTTGACGGGAGATGATTTTTCTCTTTAAGAAACTTTTGATTACATTCGCTCTACCCAGGGTTAGGTAGGTTAACCTGCTTGGTGGTTAGTAGGGGTAGTTTATGGGGGTTGTAAGTGTACATAGAGATGAGGTATACCAGGTTCGAAGTGGATTAACCTATTTGTGATTTAGTTCATTTATTTTTATAAATAACAATATCTGACTTAACTCGCTTAACCCAGTCTTAGCTAGGGTAGCCTATCTATAACCCATTGAAAACTTCATGTAATTCACAATTAAAAAACTGAAATTTCTCAATAAAGAAAAATGATATTTGAGCAAACTCAACGCCATTGATAGGTTGCGATGCTACATAACCTCAAAAATACCCTAAAATCGAATTTTTGGCACTTTTAAGCTAGGATATTTTCAAATTGTGATGTGATAGAGCAATTCTGAGGTCAGATTCGAATTCAACCACACAAAATCCACGGGGAATAGCTAGTCTCATCCATTGTGCAAGAGTCACGTCGGGCTGTGTTATTACTCTGTTCATGACAGTCTCCTCGCTCCATTTCTTCCTCTCATCCGCCTCCTTCATTAATTCTTTTCCTTATTTCTTTCCTTCATTATCCATTTCCAGTCTCCGTTCTCTATCTACCTGGTTCATCCTTCCTACTTCATCAGGCTTAAACTACACCAACCACTCTTCCTCTATAATTCCTGAACCCTTCTTGTTTCTTTTTTTCCTAAAACATTTCAAAACTTTCCATCTTATTCTTCTTGTTCTTCATCTCCCTCAACTTTCTTCTTCCCTCGTTGTACTCCTCTTTGTCTGTCCTTATCTTCCTTGGTTATTAAGCATTTGTTAAGTTTTTTCCAAACTCAGCTACTCAAATCTTTATATTTTTTATCTTTCCATTCTATTACCTCTTCTGCTCTTCCTGTCTTATTTTTTATCTCTCTTTGTAATCCTATTTTTCCCCTACTTCCAGTAAATTCTTTTTTATTCTTTTTTACTTTCTTTCTGCTGTTTTCGTGTTCCAGTCCTCTTCTCTTCTCTTCAGCTCCTCTCTATATTCATTTCTCTTTTTTTCCTCCCATATTATCCTCGTAATTTTCCTTTTTTTTCCATCGTCTTCATTCAGTACCTCTCTTACGTCTATGTTTCTCTCCTTCTCTGTTTCTAGCTCAAAAATAATGGGTAAATGATCAGATGTTAGACTTCTCTCCACTTTCATCCTTCTCACTATGTCTCCCATTTCATCCTGCCTCTAAATAATATAGTCAAGAGTAGAGTTGCATCCCGTACCAATGTATGTTATCTCGCCTTCCTAATCCCCTTCTGTATTTCCATTCTATATTATTCCCCCCATTTCATGGCAGAATTCTATCAGCCTCTCTTCTTCCTTGTCTTTCTTATTATCCTGTGTTTTTCTTCTCCACCCATTGGCCTCTCTATTTCTTTCTTTCCCCACTCTCAAGTTGAAGTCTCCAATTATTAGCATCCAGTTTCCTCTTACTCTCCTTTTCTCTATTACTTTTTCCAAGTCCCTCTTCATTTTGTTTATTACTTTGTTATTATATATTGCTGCTACGTTAGATCTTTCTTCAGAGACTTTTATCCCTTCTGCAATTACCCCGCTACGCGCGCTGTAATTCTTTTCTTTCAAATGTATTGTAATAACTATATTTAATAAAAAATATTTATTTAAAAATAATTTAGAAGTCTGCACCACATATTATTCAATCTCGCATTCATTGACATGTTAGTGCACGTAAGTACCAAAAATATTTTACAGTTTTCAATTTATTGAAATTTGGATAACTTGCAAATTGTGAATTATGTTTGGTATAGTTCTTTGTACACGAGATTTTTAACTTTTCTTAACTGTACATAATTCCCTAAGTATATTTTGATAGAATCCCAAGATCGAACTCTGAACATTGCAACATAAAGTTGCTCATGGTTAAATACGTCTCTTCTAATATCTACAGTCGTTTTATTAAAAGTTTGTCCTTAATCTTTATTGATTGTCATTGCAAAAGCCAGTTTGATTGGAAATTTTCTTCGCTCAAAGGAAAATGGATAATCATTTTCAGAATACAACGTTATACGATTTGAAAATACAACTTCGTTAGTTTTATCGCCTGTTAAAATTTTACATTTTATTAAATGGTTTGATAAGTCGATTATTTGCAATCTCGTTTCATTACACAAACCTTTATTAATACTAATATTTCTGATGAGCATTATAATACCATTTTTTCTTAAGCGTAATTCATGAGGAGGTAAGCTTGTTGGATTTAAATTGTGCAAATGTTCTGGTAAAATAAGATCATCTAATTCAACATTGTTATTAACAATGACATCGATGGCAGTGTATATACGTTCAGAATCTTTATTTAATAAGTTAGTAATTTGTTTATCAATGTCGTCTACGTCAATATTTCTAGCCGATAATATAGCGCATTTACACATATCTTGGAACTTGTTTTCTTTCATTAATATACCAAATGTATCATCAATTATGCTAGAAGTTGGTGGAAGTATACAATGTTCAGGAAGATTTACACAATTATTTTAATTATTCAATGTTCCATTGCCAATATCTAATAAAAATTTGGAAAATTCTATTTCATTTGATAAAACTCTCATGTTTGCAGTTAGTGAAAATTTGGTGAAGTTCCGAACTCTACCGTATACAGCGCAAAGGCTTAATATTTCACTTCGAGTTCCTCGAACTTTAATTGGCAACAGCTGCTTTAAATCTCCTTCTACAATTATAATTTTTCCTCAAAATGGCAAATCATTGTCCATAAAATTTTGTAAAGTTTTATTTACAATTTCTAATACGTATCTCAGAGCCATTGAAATTTCAACCCAAATAAATACATCAGTTTCTCTTAATATTTGAGCTTCTTGAGATTGTGCTTTGATATTAGAAGAAGAATATTGAAACAGAGGTACTGGTAAGCCAAAAGTTTTATGTACAGTCTTTCCATTTGGAAGTAATGTAACTGCAATGCCGGTAAATGCCATTGAACATATTTTAATGTTCTCTGAAGTTAATTTATAATATACAGTTTCATAAACGTACGTTTTTCCCGGTCCTCCTGGACCATCCATGTAAATGCACCTAGGACCTGTATAATGTAACTTGTGAACCGCTTCGAAAACTATGTTAACTATTTCTTTTTGTTGAGGATTTAATATATTATAACGTTGCTGTCCTATGTTGGTCATTTGTTCTAAAGATATGTTAGGTCTGTTAACATTTGAAGGATTATTTTCGTTCGATTAATCTCGAATCAAAAATTCGATATCGACTGTTTGGTCCATTGTAGAAAAATCAGCTAAACTACGACCTTCGTTGTTAAGTAAGGTATTGATGTGAGAGTAGGCTAATCTGTGACTTATACTTTCTTCGTTGTAACGAGAAAAATCTTCTGACATTGGATTTTTGAAATGATTCCACAGCTCTTCTGGATTAAGTGATTGGCAATGTATGAAAATTCGGACAAATAAATAATGTAGTCTCTGTGACATCATCCATTTCGTTCTTTCTTCTAGTGCTAGTTTCCATTCTTCGTTATTTTCGATCAGTCCTAACGCTAATCAAGCTGCGACGAAAGTGGGGTGGACTGTGTTATCAACGGTTCTCAAGCTTTCAAAACTTACAATTCTTAAATGAAATAATTCTAATTGGATTGGACTGATGGAATACATGCGCCCAATGACATTAAAGTGTTTTTTTCTAGTACTTCATTTACTTATATTGCCATTTTTTTTCTTTATATGTGTAAAATGTTGTGGAATTTCGGAATAGTAATATTTTCTTGCAATTTCATTTTCGAGATTTAGTTTAAAGTGATCTAACAACATACTACTTGCACTATTCAGGGTTTCTAATGTTACAGGGTTAATTGAAATAATGATGGATTGATGATTGGGTAAATGTATAGGTAATCATATAATAGTAAGGCTTTTATCTTGTAATGTTTTACTTAATAAACGATAAACTGATTCAACAGGACCAACATATCGAGTATTTATAAATCGGTAAATCTCATCGTGATAAATCGATACACTATTTTCAGAATCTTGAATAACAACTGTTACAGCATCACGACCTTTGTATATGTATTTATATAAATATTTTACAGCCATAATACTCGATACTGCCTCAACATTTATGTGGCAATCAAACAATTCTGATAAATACGGACAGTGAGGTACTATACACCTGTTATCAACTTGATGACCATTAGATCGTTGATGTGTAGAGCCTGTGTTTCTTCGACGATAATTAGGAAAACCATTTTCATCCATAGTAGTTTCATCTTGAAAACTTTTTGGAAAATTCTTAGAACATTGGCGTTTTTCATACACCAATCACCACATGGACCATGGACCATGTATTTTAGTATAGTATCATATAAGTGTGGATTATTTTCTTTAATTCGAAATTCAGCTGATATAAATTTATCAACAATTTCAGGAGTGGTCCACTTATAACCATTTGCTAATGTTATCAATAAATGCATGTGTGGTAAACCTCGTTTTTGGAATTCTATTACATAAACATAAGCAGACTAAATCAATTATTCGTTCTTTCTTTAAGTGAAATATTCGTGCTACAATATCTGGTCTATCAGAAGTTTGTTGACCAGGTAAAAGATTTTCTTTAATTTCAGGCCAATTTGGATTACATGTCATTGTAAGAAAAATATCCGGTTTACTTTTTTCATTTACCAAGGCCATAGCATCTTGAAAACATTGCTGCATATAACGTGGTGATCCAGTAAACAACGATGGAAGAATAACGGTTTTACCCATTTGTCCGCCAACTTCTTCAGCTGTATTTTGCATGTAATCACTGAGCCCTTTGTAAGTATCAGCTTTCAATTCTTTTTGATGATCTTTACAATATTGAATTCGGTCTTTTTCAATTTTAACGTAACTATCAACTACCCATTGTTGAAATAATCTACCACCCATAATGAAAGGATTAAATTTATCTGGTCTTATGGCCATTCGATCCCATTCTGGAGACGCGTTTGTCACTATTAACGCGCAATATATCTTTATGCCATCCTTGAGTACCGTATGGGTAAAATAACGGATATATCCAAGGTTCAACATTTGGATTCATTATGCTGACAAATTTTAAATTTTTTGTACGTTTGTTTCTAATCGTTAGATATGATTCTCGAATTTCTCCGTCTGCTGTTGTTGAAAATACAGCAGCAACTTCGTTAACGCGTTGAAAATTGTATCTTGTTCGATCTACTTTTGGTTGTAAAGTAAATAACAGCTGTAATTCAGGCTCAGTAAGATTATTATTACCTTGTAATGCTTGTTGTCTTTCAATTTCAACTCTTATCATTTGATAAGATTGAGTAAAAATATTATTTTCACGTATACAGTGCTGCTTACGCACTTTTACCCCCCCACGGGCAAAATCAGTCTAACTTCAAAGTTTTATATCCCTGGTAGAAATTAACGTACAGAGACGCGCGTGGGTGCGTTTGAAAGGTCTTTCGGAGAGATTTCAAATGATATGATTCACGGTTGCCATCGATTGTTTTTTTAAATTTTGCAACAATTATGCAAAATTGAAAATTCTGAAATTTTTTTATTATTTTTGACAATTAGCCAATTTTGGAAAAAAAATAGTACGAAAATTTGAAGTACACCATTTTTTAGCTATTACCAAGCCCTATCTGAATCACTCATCAAAAATTTATTTTCGTCAAATATGACGCGCGCACGGGCATTTTTTCCTGGAAGTGACAGTTTTTTTCAACATTTTTTATCTCCATCAAATTGTAACAATCGAAAAAAATGTATAGGAGAAAAAATGTTTGTTTTTTCACGTAGAATACTGCAATAATTTTTTTTTTGGTTTTTCGAAAAATTTTTTTTTTCGGTTTTTTTCAATTTTTTTTTCTCACAGTCGGTACGCTAAAAAGATGAGAAACCACAAAAAAAAATTTTTTTCCACCCATTCAATAATACTACATAACAAGTATCGTAAATTACATAAAAAAAAAATCTTTTTTTTTTCGACCTTGAAAAATAATTTAACCGAAAAAAGAAATTTTTCGAAAAACCAATTTTTTGGTTAATTGGCTAATTGTCAAAAATAATAAAAAAATTTCAGAATTTTCAATTTTGCATAATTGTTGCAAAATTTAAAAAAACAATCGATGGCAACCGTGAATCATATCATTTGAAAGCTCTCCGAAAGACCTTTCAAACGCACCCACGCGCGTCTCTGTACGTTAATTTCTACCAGAGATATAAAACTTTGAAGTTAGACTGATTTTGTCCGTGGGGGGGTAAAAGTGCGTGAGCGGCACTGTAATTGTATCCAAAGATTTTAGAAGTTCAAAATCTAATGTAGAATTGTTACTTATAACGGGGTAGATATTTGCCCGCGTTATTTCGCGAGAGATCAATAAATATTTTATACAGCTCGATGCGGGCTTACGACAAACGCACGAGACTATGCCCGGATACTTAGTTACGCCTTAAGGCCCGCGGGAGCGTCGTGGGTTCAGTAGCTAGTCTTCAAGTTAATTCACCGACGGGAAAAGCGTGGAAAGTGGTAGAGTCAGGTGTAAATAAGAAAATAGGTTGCATAAAATAAATGACATTTATACAGCTCGTAGATTTACATAGAAAGCAGCGCGGCGATAAAGAGAGAGAGAATAACTGGCTAGCGAGAGAGAGACAAGGTACACAAGTAGGTACTTACAAATGCGCACGAGGCCACGGATGAGCCTTATTAAATGCTTGAATACAGGGGGACGATCGGCTAGCTTGCACCGGAATAGTCCCACACACTAACTTGCAACACTGTGCACTATTTACGGTGGGAAGTCTCTCCTTTCTACTGCCGCTGGGCCAAACCAAAACGTCTCAATGAAGATGAGTAATATCTTGACTTCTTTTTGAAAGCCGGCCGGCAGGAGCACGTGTGTTTTTGGCCGCGATCCTCAAGCTAATGTCGCGGGAGCGTTCCCCACTCTCTCTCCCCTACTCTATCGAGCCTAAGTCGGTTCCTGTCGCGCGGCCGTCTCTCTCTCGCACGTCAGCGCGCCTTCGGTTTGGATCGGCACGAGCTTATCCTTCCTCTCGCTAGTTCGCGTTGCAAATTAAGTACTCTCTCTCTCTCTCTTACCTCGTACTCCATTGTCTGCTGCGGCAGCCACTTCTAGGCTTTGTACGTAAAATTACATAAATTAATATAAATATAAGTATATAGGTATATATATATAAGAGTGATTGTTTGAGAGAGAGAGATATAACGAGTGATTTATCACACGTTATAACTTAAACGATAATTTAATGCTTCTAATTTTTTTTTTTTTTTTTTTTTTATTGAAGCTTTTAAACTTTTACAAGTTCATTTCGCTTTACAAGTGTTCTTACACGATTTTTTATACACCATTTTTATAATACATGAGTGTACGCTATTTACATTATAGAATTTAACTCGTTATAAGTTATACAATGTATCGTTCACTATATACACTTATATCTTAAGGTTACAGCTTTTTATGAATTCAAAAATAAGTTGACATGCTTGAATGTTTGGTTCAGCTATAAACATTTCAATACATAGTGGGAGTTGCAATTTCAGCCTCGAAAGATTTTTTAGCAGATGAGTTCTTTGTTGATCATACAAATTACACTGCCAAATTACATGATTAATATTTTCATTTTCTTGTCCACATCTGCATAATGGGCTTTCAACTACTTTGATTTTCGCCAAAGATTCAGCTAGATGATAATGATTAGATCTGGCGCGGTTGATTGAGACTATAAGATCCCTGGGCAAGTTTTTGTTATGAAACCAATAATAATAATAATAATAATGCTAATAATGATAATTTAATGCTTCTAATTGATCGACTATAAAAAGTTGTCCAAACGATGGATTTTCTACTTCAATCGGGTACAATGCTGTATTTATCTGGTAATAAATTTGATCTTGTATTTTGAAATAAAAAAGTCCAGGACGATTAGATGTTAAATTAAATAAGTTGGCATTTAAAGAAGCAAAAGCTAATGAATTATTGTAGGATCTAATGTGTTTTATAAATAAGTTTGATTTCGGATTGTTGCCTGTGAATAGTGATTGAAGTTCAGAAGGAAATGTAGGTAAAGGATCTAATAAAACAGAACCATGGCTACAACAGTCACTGAATGATAAACCTTTATTAGAAATCTTTTTATCTTAAAAATGTTTATCATTGCAATGTGAACATAGTACATTCATTGGTCCTAAGTAATCTTCGTCTATTCCTGTAGCTTGTACCCTCAATCGGTCTCGAGCTGCTTGACGTCTGTGACGTAAATTTTCTCTATCTCGAAGTCGTTCAGCTTCTTGAAAAATTCGTTGTTTTTCGGGTGTTCGTCTAACTGCTCTAGAAGGCATAATGATTATAGAAAGTGATGATAATAATAGAAATTTGAAGATGTACGATTGAAATTACAGGAAAAATTATATTAAAAAATAATGTTAATTTGTAAGAAATCTGAATTTTTTACGGAGAGTAATGTATATAGAAACAAACTTCCAAATTAAAAATACGCTAAACTGATTTATCTTAAAATAATTTGTAATATTTAATAGAATTTAGATTAAAATGAGTATTGAATATATAGATGATTTTTTAAAACAGAAAAACAAATAATTGTTGATGTGTAAATATAATATAAAATTATATTATATTATATATATTATATATAATATCAATGTTTAATGTGTAGAGAAAAGGTTAAAAGTCAATGATTGTAATGGTTATTGCAGTTAAAAAAATTTTTTATTTTTCAAGATGTAGTAATTTTTATAAATCGTTTGATTAAAAAATACTTTTTTTGTTTGCATATGCTTGTCAATTTATTTTTTTTTGTTATTAATTTTGTTGTTGCTTGAGTTATTTTCAGTAAGTTTTTGTAAAAGTAAAGTCATTTTCTAAAAGTAAAGTAAATGTAAGCAACGTTCCAGGTAATCCTGAAAAAGAAAGAGAAGTAGTTAACAAATACGTAATTAAAATTCTTTTGTAATTCAAACAATTAATTTCACTTCTGAATACAATGTTTAATGATATTGTAACTGTATTTACTATTATGTAAAAAAATGTTTCCATAAAATTAGTATTACAATATTTAATATTTATTTATTTCGTATATATTATAATGTTTTAATTTATAGATCGCAAAATTCTAAAAAAATAACTTTGATAATATTTGAAAGTATATTACTAAAGTTTTTGTATCAAGAATGTATAAAAAGTCCCTGTGGAAGTATAATGATTAAGTTTATTCTCACAATGGTATCCAATTGGAATCCTCAATTCACAAGTGGATTGGATACTGTTTATAAATTCTTATTATTATTGTATTGAATTTTTAACCTGTAAAAATAAAAAATATTCTTTAGTATGTAGAGAAAAATACAAAAGAATAATAATATATCTCAGTGCATATTACATGAGATATTCATGTAATAAAAATATATTTTTATGAAAAATAAGTTTATTTATCATGCGTATGCCCATAATAACTTAACAATTTGCTTAGTTTCATGATCAAGTATTATTATATATCGAGATAACAATAGAAAATCAAAATTCTCTTATAAAAATATTTTTATTTTAATAAAGCAAATTGTCAAATGATTAATTACTAAGCTAATTACAGGTATACACATCAATTTTTCTATTAAAAAAAACAATGAATTTCGTTCAATGGATTGGCAATTGGAAGAACTATGAAATACTGAATTTTTTTTTCACTGGAAAATGTACATAGACTCAAATTACATATAATTCATTTATCTTTGCCAAAAACAGTTGATGATTTAAATATAATCAAAGTATAAATATTACATATTATAAATAAAATTTTAGTTTTATTTTTTGGTATGTTAAAAGAAACGTGGTCGTTACTATAGAAATGGTGAAAATGCTCATGCGCTAATTAATTATTAATAAAATATAGCTTTCACAATATGCGAGGTCTGTCCGGAAAGTATCGGGCCTACCTTTATATTTTCGTGCTAGCGTTATTGTTTATCATCTAGTGGGTGGCATTCTTCAAAGTAATTCCCACTTGATTGAATAACATGGTTCAATCGATGTTTCCACTTTTTAAAACAGTCCTGGAACTCACTTTTAGGGATAGCCTTAAGTACACTCGTCGCATTGTTTTCAACCGTTATTTTGTCATCGAGTTAGTGTCCTTTGAGTGGTTTTTTAGTTTTGGAAACAGCCAAAAGTCACAAGGGGCTATCTCGGGACTGTATGGAAGTTGTCGAAGCAATGCGATATTGTGTTTGCTCAAAAAAAACTGCACAAGATTGGATGAATGCGCTGGCGCATTATCGTGATGAAGAAGCCAGTCACCACTTTCCCAAAAGTGCGGCCGTTTTGCGCGCACGTCGTCTGGTGAATGCAGGTTGTACTAGTGTCGAAGACATCGAAAGATGATTGACACTGTGTTCATTGGCTTTGCGCAAAGCCGATGAGCTTTCTCGATCGCCTAGATTGATCGTGTCTGGCAGACAGAAGCTGCAGGCAGCTATGTGCATGATTAGAAGCATTTTACATCTGCTAATCGAATACAAGAGTAGGCTGTTGGTACATTACTACTACTACTACTACTACGACTACTACTACTACTACTACTACTACCAGTTCACCGGCTATGAGCAATCCAGCTCAAGACTCAATAAGCAATGATATATTGTGTATGCTCAAAAACTGCTGCACAAGATTGGATGAATGCGCTGGCGCATTATCGTGATGGAGAAGCCAGTCACCACTTTCCTAAAAGTGCGGCCGTTTTCTTCTTACTGCATCACGCAAACGTTTCAAAATTTAAACGTAATATTCTTTATTGATTGTCTGACCTGTTGGTGCATATTCGTGATGTACAACACCTTCACAATCGAAAAAAACAATCAACATTGACTTAACATTGCTCCGACTTTGACGTGCATTTTTTGGTCTTCGCGATTCAGAATGCTTCCACTGTGAAGATTGTTGTTTTGTTTCAGGATCATAACCATAAACCCATGATTCATCACCTGTAATAACTTTTCTAAGTATATTATCATTATTATTGACCATTTCCAGATTGTCGAGAGCGATTTCTACGCGAATGTTCTTCTGCTCTGCTGTGAGCAATTTTGGGATGAATTTCGCACACACGCATTTCATTCTTAAATTTTCGGTTAAAATTTCTGAAATGATAGTTTTTGGTATCCCAAGGTCTTCTTCTAGTTCTCGCACAGTCATACGACGATCTTGTTCGATTGCAAGTCGCACCCGCTCAATATTATCGGCCTGAACGAGAATCACTATCGACAGAAGAGCGACCATCCTTGAACTGTTTTTACCATTCTTTTATTCGTGTTTTGCTCATACACTCGCTTCCGAAGGCCTTTTGCATTATTTCAATAGTTTCTGAACTCGTTTTTCCGAGTTGAAAACAAAATTTGATGCAAATTTGTTGATCTTGTTTTTCAGTCATTTTTGACAATATCAAAATCCGACGAATGCGAAAAAGGCACTGCAATCAAAGACATGCTGCGCATGAACTATACGTCTGGCAGGTGTCAGTAAGTAACCAATAGATTCGTGAGGCTTTACTGTTGACGTTTCTGTCCAGTAGAGGTCGCTCGAACACTATGGCGCGAAGATATAAACGTAGGGCCGATACTTTCCGGACAGACCTCGTACACAAATTACAGAACATAGTGTATATTGCAACGATTACCGAAAATCGTTCGACTCGCGCGAGGTTAATAAGCGGCTGAACGAGAAAAGCCGCGATCGGTTCGCGAGAGAGAGAGGGCGCGTAGGGGCAATGACCGGGAGGGGAGAGTTCAACAGGCAGTATGACTGTGTCACTCAGTCCGTCTGCATCGAGCTAACCTGTTCCTTAGTGCCGTCATCGCGTTTCTTTTGGTGGTGCGAGGTTAGCGTCGAGAACTTGAGTGCGGTGTGCTGAGTGCGGCGAGAGAAGCAGCAACAGCAGCAACAGCAGCAACAGCAGCAACAGCAACAACCGTAGCAGCAACAACAACAACAGCAATAACAGCGGAGTGCAGCGAGTGGCGGAGCAGCAAATTAGCGACACGTGCATCGGATACGGTTGGCCACCGTATCCTCATCGTTCTCGCGGTAGGTGCACCTTCCCTTCTTATTGTTGTCAGCGTGCGATCCCGCGCAGCGTGCGCGAAGAAATTGTTTGTTGCGCGCGAGCGGTTAGTTCGCGGCGATCGCGGTTTTCTCTCTCTCTCTCATTTAGCGTGTATTGTCATTCGCGTTTGCGTGCGCAAGACTCTCGGCAAATCCCCCGTGTACTTGGTTAATTCGAATAAAGCGATCAATCGTTATTTCTAAATCGAGTCATTGCTTTGTCATTCCTTTGTCCGGAGTTCGCGTTTGTTGACGTTCGATTCAAATAAGCCGGTAGCGTAGCATGGATCACGCGGATATCGGTAGACGAGAATCGTCAACATAGTTTCGAGCAGCAGCCGCAGGAGCGCTACTAAGCAGGAGCAACAGCGCCGCCAAGTGGCGAGTTGGGGAACCCAACTCGGATTGGCGAGGAGACGCTGCGCAGGCGCACTCCCGGACAAGGTAGGTTGATGTGCTTCGAGCACATAGATAACTAGGCGTCGTTTAGCCATTGATTAGGTATATTCTAGGGAAACTCACAAGTTAAACGGCAGCCTGTTACAATATTTATAGGTTTTTACTGAAATTCAAATTCGTTATCATTATAATAAATTTTGTAAATTAAAAAATATTTACCATATACTGTTTTTTTGCAACGTGTTAATAGCGAAAGAAAATTATGAATTCAAAAATTGCAGACGCGATATTGGTGATAATAAAACATTATGTAATTATTGGGAAAGGTTGCTTGATTTTTATTGTTTCACAAATACATTCATGATATATTACATAATTAACATTTTAAAAGATTATGTAGATGAAAATGTTTTCAATGGTAATTCACACATCTACACTTATAAGTATTAATACTACTTTTATTTTATCATTTGTGACTATCCCGATTATATGAGTCAGATTATTACAAATTGAAAAAATTTTCGTCTTAATAATCTTTACAATGTAAAAACTAAAAGTGTCATTGCATTATGGAAGTACACATAAATAATGAATTATGAACTAAATATTAAATTATTATTATTAGATTAATATTATTTGTAACGAGGGAGGTTATCTAACAAAATGTAAAATTTATTTAAGCACAAACTCCCACGATCCAGAGCTAACCGCCGTTTAATACGTATAGTTGTACGTGTATCCGCCTTTACGTCAGATGATTTCGTTTTGGTGTCTTCTTTCCAACTGAGTTGAACTCACCTTAAGTCACTTGACTTGTGACACTCGATGTATCTTAGGTGTGAGTGGCTTTATGCCTAATACGCTTAATCCCCTAGATGAAATCGGATTAAAACCTAAGCATTATAAATCGCTTAAGCTAATAGGAAATGAAATGACGTAATCGGCGAATAAAATTAACTAACTTTAATTAGTAAAAAAACTACAGTCTTTTATAGGCCGAAAGACTAACGCACGCGAACAGGATTTGACAATGAATTATTATTATTCGGTGAGAGAGAGAACATTCGAAATTTACCGCGAAACTAACGCTCGGCGCGAATACAAAAAAGATTCAATGTCGCGGTTGACAAAATACCTTCGAATGTATTTTGTCACGCAATAATAAAGGGAGGTGCACCTACCCTGCGGTGCAATTACGGTGATCAGTCGTAATTGTTGATGAAGAAAATCAACTGCCGATGCTCCTCTAATAAATCTGCTGCGCTGCCTCGTTCTCTAATCCGCTTCAATTTGCTGCTTCTGCACTGCTGCTGTTTGTTGTCGCGGTAATGCCGTTGCACTCACGCACGTAAAATCGTCCCTGAAAATTTTATAATCGGCGAAACACAGTGCAAAATAATTTGGCGGTATTGTCGCGTAAACAGCTGAGGCTTAACTGCCTATTTCAAATGCTCGCGTGCCCCCTCTCTCTCTTAATCGTTCGAACTAACGCGCGAGTAACAGAATCGCGAACGGATTGATTAATTGAATCGACTACCGTTGCAGACCCTCAAAGTCCTGACTACCCGGGCAGGACGAATACCCGCGATTCGCCGCCATCAGGAAACTGAAAAGAAAAGAAGGAAACGAACCAAATAAATCCAAAATTCTCTTCTTTATTATAGCTACTTTATTAGCCTACATCATCTTTTGGCTACACCTGGCGCTCGATGTTTCGGGTAGCGCCAGTGTGTAGCTTTCTTCGGGAACCGATGGAAGTTGGTCACCCCAGGCTCCCCACATATGTAGCAGCCCCTCAGCTACGATCGAGATTGAGCAGGCTCCCGATCTTGTGTGGCCTACTCAACAGACCGAGGGGACTGCTGGGCGCTGACTCCCTGGGAGGCGGTAATGGTGACGCCTCCCACCGTAGCGGTCGCACGTCCATCTTGCGACCTGATCACGATTGTGGTATCAGGAGCCACACGCCCGTCCACATGGACTGTAAGCATCGGTCCAGCACCAGTAGTATCCGGGGCTCTCTTCCCCTGAGCCGGCGCCGGAAGCGCTGCGGGGGACTCCTGTCCATTGTCGACCCGCAGCAGGGCCTCTCCGTAGGCCCTCTGGCGCTGAGCCATCTCTGCCCACTCCCCGAGCAGTTCTTTTGCGCCCTGACGGTTCATGAAGCGTGCTCCTGCACCTGAGACTGAAGATTCTGTGCGAACCGACAGGCAACTCGGCAACTCTCCACTTCGTTGATCCCCAGACGTACATGTCTGAAGTCGAGGAGGAGAGTGGGTAGTTCCGAGATACGGGAATGGTTGCCGACCCAGTGCGATGCCCCACAGGTTTCCCTGGGTCCTAGGCACTGGCTCGCACTGTCCGACGTCTGGGGTACGCTGGACTTGAGGGTCTGCACCCCCTGGTCCACGGTGAACTTGGAACGCTTGACCTCTTCCTGATCCTCTGTCTGGCTACAAGCGTCCCTGGAAGTCTTCGAGGTGACCCACGACGCGTCCCGGAGAACGTCCGCCAACGATGCGTTGTGGCGCTCCCTTCGGGTGGTCCCCTCCAACTGGACCATGGCGAAGCTCCGCAGATCTTCTATTAACTACATCGCATCAGGGCCCAGCTGCAGATCTAACAACATCTGCGTGACCACCTCGAAGGTCTCTTCTTCCACGACGATTCTCCGGTCCATCTGTAACATCCAAAACAAAAAATCTCGGATGAAACTCCCTGTGCGAAGAAAAACCCTATCAAATGCCGCATCCCACCGAGTCATGCGTTCCCTCGCTATTCCTTGCGGGAACGTCCTGGCCCTCGTCGGTTACCGTTCGGGTTTATCGGCCCGACCGTTCTTTACGAGAGTGGTCCGATAAGTACTTAGCCTACAAAAGAAAAACGAAAATTTTGGAAAAGTGGCGTTTTATTTTTCAACATAGTCTCCTTTTAGTTCGATACACTTGGCCCAGCGATGCTCTAACTTCTTTCACCCGTCTGAAATATACGTTTCCTCGAGGTCTGAAAAGTAGGCTTCCGTAGCAGCGATTACCTCCTCATTCAATTCAAATTTCTGCCCGGCGAATGACTTTTTTAAGTTTTGAAACAAAAAGAAGTCGCACAGGGCTTAATCTGGAGAATACGGTGGATGGGGCAGCAGTTCGTAGCCTAATTCGACCAATTTGGTCATGGCGACGGCGAAGGTGTGAGCCGGTGCGTTGTCATGGTGGAAGAGCACATTTTTCTTCGCCAAATGGGGCCGTTTTTTCTGCAATTCAACGTCGAATCGGCCCAATAATTCGGCATAGTATAGCCCTGTGACCGTTTTGCCCCTCTCCAGGTAGTCGATGTAGATCACACCTTGTGAATCCCAGAAAACCGTGGCCATCACCTTTCCGGCCGATGGGGCAGTTGTCGCCTTCTTCGGAGCACTTTCGCCGGGTAAAGTCCACTGTTTCGACTGTTCCTTGGTCTCTGATGTATACCAGTGGATCCATGTTTCGTCGACTGTCAAGAAACGACGCAGAAACTCCTTCGGATTGCGCTTAAACAGCGTCAGACATTGCTCTGAAGTTGTCCCATCGCACCGACAGCTTTCTCATGCCCAAAATTTCATGCAGGACATGACCCACGCGGTCTTTTGAGATGCCTACGATCTTAGCTATCTCGCGTACCTTCAATCGTCGATCTGCCAATACGAGATCGTAAATTTTTGTCACGTTATCCTCCGTGGTAGCCATTTTCGGAGCACCTGGACGTGGCTCTTCAAAAATCGTTAAACCAATTTTTGACGGTCGCCATCGAAGTAGAAGAGCCACCTTACACAGCATCCAAGCGCTTTTTGATTTCGCTGCGCGATTTCCCTTCCAAAAATAAGAATCGAATCACCGACCGATACTGCTCTTTTTCCATTTTTCAAAAATCAACGGACATACTTGCTTTCACACACTCTCAAAAATAAACTACAACTCTGATCCGGCTAAAATCTTGACAGTAACCATCGAGAAGGTTGTACTACGTGATAGAATATTTCTTTTGCGAGAGTAGCGTCATCGGGCGGTAAGGCTAAGTACTTATCGGACCACCCTCGTACACGACGGGCACGGTCTTTCGAGGCTTACCTCTCCCTCTAGATTCCTTTAAGGGAGAGTTGTTGCCTCTTGTTTGACCGGTGACCGCCTCTGGGACCTTTCGACGTCGACCTCGACCTCTCTTGATTGGAGCAGATACCGGCAAATCCGACGTCTCGGTGGGATCATTATCTACGGCCGTGGGGGCTGCTAATTCGATCCGCTCGCTCGATAAATCTCCCCCCCCCCTGCCGGATCTTCGCACGCGTTCGCGGGTTCGTTTGCCTTCGACGGCTGTTCCTTTTGCGGCTCACGAGGATCGATGACATTCTCGCTTTCCTCTTCATCACCCGGACCGTAGTACGGCTTAAGGTCTTTGGCATGGAAGAGCTCAGGCAGGATCTCCAGCTGATTGTCTAGTCTGTACGTGTTGGAACCGCAAATCTCTTCAATCATGTACGGACCGGCATATTTTGGCGCCAATTTGGCTGAAATGCCTTGGGCAGTCAAAGAGAGAATCCTGTTCCTTTTCCAAACCCAATCTCCGACCTTAAACTCGGGTTGCCGTCTCTTCCGGTCATAATAAGCCGCCTGACGCGCAGCTTCCTCCTTTGACTTGGAATTGGCCCTCTCCCATAAATTAGGGAGCTTCTCCATATTCAGCCCAATCTACCACAGCTTGACCCTGGCAATCCGATAGTATTCATTGCTCAAATCCAGCGTAGATATGAACTTTGCATCCCTTATCCATCTTAGGATGTCATTCATACGAGGGTCGTTTGAAAAGTCCGTGCGAAGATAAAATCTGCTTGATTTTTTTTAATAAATCTTTTTTATTTTTCAACGTAGTCTCCTTTAAGGCTTATACACTTCATCTAACGCTGCTCTAGTTTATTAATCTCTTCCAAATAATAGGATTTGTCTATGTCTGTAAAATAGGCATTGGTTTCTGCAATCACCTCCTCGTTTGAATAAAATCTTTTCCCCGGCAGCCATTTTTTCATATTAGGGAACAAATAGTAGTCCAACGGAGCCAAGTCTGGAGAATAGGGGGGATGTGAAACGAGTTGGAACCTTATCTCCATCAGTTTTGCGACCATAACTGCTGAGGCGTGAGCTGGCGCATTGTCGTGGTGGAAGAGGACGTTTTTGTGGGTCAATCGTGGACGTTTCTCTAGCAACTCGGTTTTCAAACAATCCAATAACGATGAATAATATTCGCCTGTAATGGTTTTATGGCCACTCCGAAAATTTTGAAACCACTTATAAACCATTCTAATCGAAGGGGCGCAATCACCATAATGTTTATCAAGCTTCTGTTTTATCTCCTAAGGCGTTTTGCCTTTGAAAAAGTAATGATTAATCAATACACGAAATTCTTTTTCGTCCATTTTTGTACAACCACTCGATTTCTTTGATTGAAACGAATGTAAAACGCAAAGTAATTGGCCGATCTAGCTGAAACTTGGTGTGTGCTCTTCCAAGATATGCCACTAACTGAAAATAACCTTGATACGCACTAGTAGCGCCATCTCTCTGACTTTGCACGGACTTTTCAAACGACCCTCGTATATGGTAAAGGATAGGCATCAGATTTGGTAATTGCATTTACCTTTTGATAATTCACGCAAAACCTATACTTTCCGTCAGCCTTCTTTACCATTACTACTGGACTTGACCATCCGCTGGTCGCTGATTCAATTATATTTTTTTCCAGCATATCCTTAACCAGCGCAAGCATTTCCTCTCGCACTCTATCAGAAACTGGGTAGTACTTCTGTTTGATGGTCGAGGACCTCCAACATCTATTTCATGTTCAACCCCCAGGGCACAGCCTAAAGTCTAACCTCCGTCAGGAATCAATCTTCTAACGAGGTCTTCTATTTCCTCCAGCTGTGTCTCCGTGTCCTCTCACAGTCCTACCGGTGCGAGAAATGCCGTACCATCAATTCCAGCCACTTCCATTGGTACTTTCACCTGGGCGTTCATAAGCCATAATTCATCCTCATCGGGATCCAAAACTGCGCGGAACTCTCTTATAAAGTTCGCGACTACGTAGCAGTCATCCGTGTGCAGTGATGTAATTGCGACTCTAATCTCCTTTGTGTGATTTCCCCTACCTTAAAGGGGAACATCGCGTGACCAATTATGGGGCATGGGCGCCCATCAGTGAGCCTTGCATCGCCCGCCCTGGTCACATTCAATCCGAGTCCCATCTCCGATGCCAATCTTAGCCCTAATTGACCCATGACCGTGGATGAGGCGCCGGTATCATAGAATGCTCTAATTTTAAGATCACCTATGTCTACCCGCAAACACCATCTGGTCTCATCCTCTGGGTCATATCTACGAGTCGCATCTTTTTCTCCTTTCGTCGTGCTTTTCAGCGGCTTTTTTTCTTCCGCTGCTGCGACGACGATGGGCTTGTTTCTACTCGTGGATTCCTTCGGCAGAGGAGCTTTTTGTGTGGAGAGGCCTGAACCTTTCAGGTCTTCGGGTTGTTCGATCCTCACATCAATTGAGTTTTCCCCCCTCCACCACAACTTGTATGTGGCCACCTGATCCTTCCAGGGTGACCACTCCCCTATTCTGCCGAGGGCTGGCATCGCGCTCGATCGCCTTTTGCTTCAACGTACCATTAGGTCCTGGTCTCCCTTGATGCCCTACCAGGACCTGTTTAGATCCTTGGGTCGCCGACAACTTGCAGTTTCCCAGCGGCGACCCGCAGCGAGAGGTCGAATCTGCTGGAGGCGCGAAGATAACCTCTTCTCTTCGCTTTCCTTGCCGTTTCCTTTGTTGCAGTCTAGGCAGAATTTACGACTAAATCCAAGTTTGCCACAAGCGGAACACTGGAGAGGCTTGGTGAAGTCGATTTTTCGCCTGTGTCCTTCTCGCCAGGAGACCCGGGAGAAGGAGAATTTTTCCTTCCCCCAAGCCATCGGCTTTTACGCTGTTCTTGAGTGCTGTCTTGCCTTTCTTTGGCCAATTTGCGTAAAATCCGCTCAATGCCCTCCAGACGCTCCTTCATCTTCTTATCAGAAGTGAGAGCTTGCGTAGCCGATACCGTCGCTTGTTCGATAGGTCTCCTGGCAGGGTTCTCCACGCCCTGTCCGCACTGCGGATCTCCCTCCGTCTTCGTGTGCGCCTTCCCTTCGGTGGTCATTGCAGCGGTTTGGGATTTACTATACTACCAGCCGTTCTTTTGCTCGGCTGATAGGCGTGCTGAGGGAAGATCGTCGAGTTGGGGTCTGCGAATACACGTGGTCGACGACCGTAAGATAAGGTGTTGTGTACTTCGGTCGCCCTCCTGTTAAATTCGCGTATCGACGTCAACTCGCTGCGACGCAGCTGAATTTGGATGTTTGGAAGGAGGTTTGCATGGAGTAGGTCTAATAACCTCTCCAAGGGCATGGGTGGTTCCAGTCTGTTGACAAGAGCCACCTGGTTGGACACATAGTCCCGCACTAATTCGTCCTCACCCTGGAACCGGTTCTGGGCTTTCTGCAACAGCCTTTGTTGCTGAACCATTCCATTGGTACTTATTGTTATCGTAGCAGGTCCTCACGAAGCCTTCGAGGATCTCTGATACGGAACAAAGCACTTCGTCATCAGTCATCCCTGCGCCCACGCGCAGATCTTCCAACCTCGACAGAAACGTATCCACGCTCTGTGCCCTACTGCACGCAAACCTCAATTTCCATCCGCGGACGATTTTCCCAAAGTCTCTGATTGTGGAAAGCCCTGAGGATAATTGAGGACCGGTGACAGATGATCCACTTCGACTCCTCTGTCGAGCAGATGCGAATCTCCTGTACTCCTCCGGATCCTCTTCACCTCCTCTTCTTCGGTGTAGCGATGCGATACGGATCGGTGGTCGAAGATCCGGCGAGTTGTGCGAGGGTGGCGAAGACGCCTTCCGTCGTAGGCGGAAGGGAGAGCCGAGGCAAGCTCGGATGATCGGTTCGCGAGCCCGCGTGCAGACAATAAAGCAGCCCAAGTGGCCGTAGTGGAGAATAGATTTTTTCTAGCCATTAAAATAAATGGAAACAATTATTTAGTGCTGTTCGATTCGGGTGCGCAGGTCACGGTTGTGGGCCCAGGATTAGCGAGTAGGTTTAGGTCGCGATTGAGGCCGCCAACGATATTTGTAAGAGGTGTATCGGGTGAGGAACCTGACTCTTTGGGTGATCTTAAATTATACCTCGAGATAGAAGGGAAGAGCGGGATGTTGATCGCGTGTGCCGTGGCACAGTGCGCGCATGACCTAATCTTGGGCGCGGATTTTTGGAATGCATGGATGCAGGATATCAGCATCGAGAGAGGGGAATGGCAACCTAGGGGCTCGTGAGAATGGACTCCCTTCGCGAATAATGCGGACGGGACGACACATGTGTTCGCCGAGTTCGCGGGACTCGTGAGCTATGTAAAGGCGCAACGTGAACGGGTGTTGGCGTTGGTGCACAGCATAGTGCCAGAACCCAGAATTGCTCCGGCCGTGACGAATTTAATCAAACACGTAATAGATGTGGGGGATGCGAGACCGATTAAAACGCCTATACGTCGGATGTCGCCACCTTTCTTGAAGTTTACTAAGGAAGAGACGACGAGAATGTGACGCGCGGGGATAATCAGGCCGTCAGATAGTCAATGGAGTAGCGCGCCGGTCGTGGTGAAAAAGGCAGACGGAACTTATCGATTTTGTCTAGACTTCCGTCCAGTAAATAAAGTGACAAAGATCGATGCGTACCCGATGCCTAGTGTCGACTCGATTCTGGATCGATTGCGCGGCGCCGTATTTTTGTTAAAGGTTGATCTTAGGTCGGCGTTTTGGCAGATCCCCTTGGACGAGAAAAGAAAACAATTTACTGCGTTTGCGGTTCCGAGGTTGGGACTGTGGGAGTTCGGAAGAATGCCTTTCAGCTTGGTAAACGCTCCCGCGACGTTGATGCGCTTCATGGACACGCTATTCGGACCGGAGTTTGCGCATAATGTTTTCTGGTATATGGACGACTTATTGGTAGTGAGCGCGAATTTCGAGGACCATATACAGTGGTTAGAAAGAGTACTGCGGCGTTTAGTTGAGGTAGGCTTGGAGATCAACCTCGAAAAATCGGACTTCTTTTGTAAGCAAGTAACCTATCTTGGCTATAAGCTGGACAGTGAGGGCCTGCGCTCAGACCCGGACCGGATTCAGCCGATTATGGACTACCCGGTGCCTTAATCGACAGAACAGCTTCGTAGATTCCTGGGTATGGTAGGTTGGTACGCGAGATTTATCGAAAATGAAAGCGACGTAAAGGTTACCGCTCACGAAATTATTGAGGAAAGATCAGCCGTGGGTTTAGGGCGAAGAGCAACAGGAGGCCTTTGAGCGACTGAAAAGAGCGCTCAGTGAAGCTCCTGTGCTTGCGAGACCAGACTTTGAGCGGACATTTTATCTGCATTGCGACGGTTCATCGTACGGTGGGAGCGTGTTTAGTGCAGATTTTCGAGGACGAGGAGAACCCGATTTACTAGGCAAGTCGTATGTTAAACGCGCATGAGAAACGATATACGGTAAGCGAAATTGAATTCTTGGCGGTTCGGTTCGCAGTTAAGAAGTTTAGGCCGTATATCGAGGGATTTCACTTCGTAGTAGTGACGGATCATAGCGCATTGACGAGACTTCTAGGCAAGCGAGATCTGACCGGCCGAGTCTGACGACTCGAGTGTTGGATGCTGGATTTTCAACAGCTCGATTGCGAGATAGTGCATAGGAAGGGTGCCTTACACCATGTCCCGGATGCACTCTGAGTTGATCCTGTTCCGATGGGAAACGCCCGAGTACTTAGTTAGCGATAACGCGAAAGCTTATCAAAGTAAGGCGTTTCAGGATACGCTTCGAAAAAACGGCGTTGAGCATGTATTCTACTCCCCTTATCATCAACAGAGTGACCCAGTAGTGAGAGTTAACCGAACGCTAAAGACTATGATAGCTATGTTCGTGGACAACGATCACCGGACGTGGGAACGCTACTTACACGAATTCAGGCACGCGATTAACACCGCGACCCAATCTTCTACAAAGGTTACGCCGGCATTCCTGAATTTCGGTCGAAATCCTCGGCCGGTGAAAAGCTTAAAGAGGGAAGTAGAGCGGCACTCTCCCGTGATGAGGATCAAACCCGAGATTTGGCAGGACCAATCGCAAAGACTTAATGCTTTGCGAGACTTGGTGGGCCGTCATATCGAGGAAGCGCAGGAAAGGCAGAAGAGAGAGTATGATAAGAGGCGAAGGGACGTAATGTTTAGCGTAGGTGATTTTATTTGGCGGAGGAACTACTCGTTGTCGTGTGCTGCAATGGGAAGGAACGCGAAGCTAGCCGAATACACAGGACCGTATAAAATTGTAAAGAAAGTCTCGAACGTAATATACGAGCTGGAGATTGATAACAATTATCGGATACCGACGGTTCATGTAAAGGACTTGAAACGTTATTTTCCGCCGCGCAGTGTGGGCAACGAACCCGACCGCCGTCGGGTAATGAAGTGGATGAGTTGGATTACTTTTTTTTTAACGGATTCGTAAATGAAGCATTGTGTTCGTTTTTTTTATGTTTTTTTTAAATTTTTATTGATATTTTGACCGCAAAAAGGCCAAATAAGTAATGAACCTTAAAATTACAGATGGAGAAAGAAATCACGGAGTTGGCTGCTCTGACTGCCGAGACAGGCGTTGGGAGCGAGCCTCCGCCAAGACAGGACGAGACAACGGTTCCGGAACCCGAGAACACGGAGGCAAACGTGGTCGATTCTTCGTTACCTTTCGCTCAGCCCGAGCAGCCGCTTGCCGGTCGCACGGAGGGTGACGGAGAAGGAGTGCTCCCGGACCCGTGCGACTTAGGGCGCACGCTCAGAGAGGTGACTTCCAGGACCCAAGAAACTCGGCGCACGCGAGTGCTGGGGCGAGCCGTGGCTATGGTCGCGGAGCTCTCGGCTTACCGCGTCCTGAGCGTGGGTCCGGGATTTCCCGAGGAGAATCTGGGCACCGAGGAAGGAGAGGCGACCAGCCTGATAGTCGACAGCAATGCGGCAGAGATGGAGTTGGAGGAGCTCCTGAGTCCTCCAGAGCAGCCGCATGAGCTGGGGAGCGAGATGCCTGTGCGTGAATTCGCACGTCCATCAAACCCCGGAGGCTCAATGGATACTTTCCTGGCCAGCTTGGACCCGGTGCCGTTCGAACGGGAATTGGACGTGAGACCGTTCGAACGGGAATTGGACGTGAGGCCGTTCACCTGCTTTAACTGCAGGACTGAGGTGCATCGCCGCTCGAGATGCCCGGAGCCGCCGAGTCAGAGAGAATGCTGCCGGAACTGCGGGCGCTTGGACGTGACGGTCGCACACTGCGTACGATGCGCTGCCGCCTACGCCAGGTATCTACGGGTTCAGGCGGGAGCCGGCCGCGAGACGGAGGTACCTGGGGAGCAACAACCCGAGAAGGTGAAGGGACCCCGACAACGGGAAGAAGAAATGGAATGGTCTCAAGGAGAAAATGCTGAAGACGGGACTGCAGCCGAGCCGCACAAGAAGAAACAGCGGCGTGGTGGCCGTCTTCGACGAGAGCGGATCGAAAGGAAAAGAGTTCTCGAAGCTGAGAAGGCCAGCCCGGATAACGTAATCCTAAGGTTGCGGGAGGATGCGCGGCAAAACCACGAAGCTGCTAGTTCTCGTCAACGAGGTGCCGAGGTCACCCTGCAGCGTACTTCGCCGGGGTCCGGTGACGACGCGGAGAGGGCTGATCCTGCCCGCGGTCCCTCGGAGGAGTCTCTTCACACCCGATCGGAGGTTGTAGGTTCAGCCGCAGAAGAACCATGGACGGACGCACAAGCCGAGGAATTGGGTAGGCTGGCTGAGGCGGTTAATTGGAGTGAATGTTGAATCCGGATGTTGACATGTGCGAATGTTGCCCTTTGTTTTGTTTTCATTTTCTGTCCCTATGAGTACCCGGGACCGTTGGCGGCGGTGCTGGGGAGAGGTCGAGGTGTGCTAATCATAGAGTTAGGTTAGGATTTCTATATATTTGCAATTTTTAAATTCGAATATCGATGACTACGTTTTCCAAAGTGTAGAAAAATACGTTTATGCATAATCTATTTGCATTTTTTACATTCGAATCTCGATGACTACGTTTTCCCACGTGTAGAAAAATACGTTTATGCATAATCAAATTAAAATCACTTATAACTATTACGTACATGTAAATAATAATAATACTAAATAAATTAAACGAAATCTAACTTTTAAAATTTCCGTGCCATTTCAAACATCAACCAATTAGAATGCCGGATGTCGGCGACACATTTTATCCATCATTCTTTTAAGAAAGGATTTTCCTGATTATTCTCGCCGATTGCATAGCTTCTCTTTGATGGTCTCTCTCTTTTCTTCTTGTTATTCTGTTCCTTGCTCATTCTTTTTCTTGATATCCTTCTTCTACTGTATCCTTCGCCCGCACTTCTATTCCACTTACATCGTTTTTTTCTTTCTCCTATAACTTTCTTCTGCCTACTTAACTTCTTTCACTTTCACTTTCATTTCTTCCTTTCTTTATTTGGCTCCTTTCCTGCTACTTTTTTCCACACTTTATTTCATTTTCCACATTAACTAAAATTTTTTATCTTGCTGCGTTACGCTGCGCTGCTACTTGTTCCGGCGTCAAACCGGGAGTCCTGTTTGTCAGGTTATATTTTGTGAACGAAGCAAAATGGCATATTACAGTTTGGTCAATAGGTAGCTTATATAATCCTGAAAAACATATAAAAAATTTGATAATGCACTTTTTGAGAAAGTCGATTTTTAAAAAAATGACTTTTTTTAGATTTTTCAATTTTACGCAGTTGTTTTTTAATATATTTAAAATATAAAAACATCACATGAAACCTGATCAAATATACCATATTTTGAAAAATAATTTCCTAGTAGTATAATTACGGTCAAAATTGCTGTCATTTGAAAAAAATGCGAATTTCCATTTTCAGTATATCAATTTTAAGATGTTAACTTTGACCCTGCCCCAATGACCTCAAAAACGACTTTCGAAAAAAAGAAAAAAAACATGCCTCATGAAATTTGACATAAAATGACGTATTGAAATTTAAAAAAAATTGAAGATAGTATTTTTTTTTGCCGGTTGAATCAATGTAGAATGGATTGTTTTAAAGTTGCCATCATGTTCGCAAAGATAATTGTTATTGTTTTTATAGTTTCCATTTTGGAAAAATTAATTTATTTTAGTGATTATGTATATTTTAATATTCAAGATCAGTATGGAATAATCTCATAAAATTCTCACGCGAATTAATCATATGCACGCAGATGTAAATATTATTTCCAAGATTTTTACGATGCTTTATTTATTTATAAAACAGATTTTTATTGTGCATTAAAATCGCCGATTATCAAAAGGACTTATAAAAGCTTTTCTTTTATTAAAATATTGGATAAAAAATTTATCTAGTTTAGAGGTTAACGATGCGTTAACACATTTAGAATTGCTGACAGATGGCAATCTATTGGAGCGTACTAATAGATTGTATATACGTCTATAAGGCGATTATACGGTGGAAGAATTTGTTAACACCAAATTTGGCGTAGATGAACCAGAGTTGGAAGAAAAAAGAGACTAACGTGTAAAATCATTTTTCGAAGAAAACCTACCGAAAGATATTAAAAGATATCTCTACGCTGCAATGGAAATGGAACAAGATCTGCCAAAAAGTCTAGCTTCTGTAATTCAAACAGAAGACAACTTACCTACAAGCTCACCATGTGGCACAGTAGATTTATCCAGTGGACATGTCTTTAACGACGGGAGTGATACCACGACTATCAATACGACGACTATAGATGTGTTCTTACCAAGGTCAAGTGTTGTAATTAATACTAAAATACAATCGCCGATAGAACACGATCTATTAACATTTACACCAGTACAAGAGGCCACTGCCAAAACAACAGAAGCTAATAGATGGAAAAATTCGGCACGGCCTCTAACAAATGTTGGCTTAATGAAAACAGAAGTTATAGAAGACGAGCGCATAGCGTGTGTATCTATGCCAGATAGACAAATAAAAAGCATGCCATTTGCAGTGGTAGTCGAGTTACGAAGAGCTTGGAAAGCAGAGTTGCAAGGCAATATAATTCAACAACAAATGTTGTCTCGCAACAAAAAGTGATTGAACACTTAACAAGCGAACTATCTCAACATAAAAGAGCAGAGAAAATATGGAAGGCAAACATCGAGAGCTTGCAAGAAGAAGAATTTAAGGGAGTATGGTACCTAAGAGATCAAAAAATGAGAATCGTTTGAAACTTTGAGGAAATGTTTATTTAAGTGCACTGAATGCCCTGTTCAAATTTCGCGACCCTCGGGAAATTCAAACGGGAGTAATTAATTATTGAAGTTAACACGGGCCTATATGGAAAAAGCACTTTCCTGCGTTTATAAACATATCAAAAAATGAGAAAAATCTGAAAAAATTCTGGAACATGTGAAACAAATTCTTGAATCAATTGGTACATTCAAAATCATCTTCAGGAAGCTCTAACCAGAGCAATTGAACAATTTCAATCATAAATTGGTGATTAGCGCGAGCGCAATGACAACACGGCAACGTCGCATGTCTCTCGCGTGCTCTCAGCTACGCGCAAATTTTTAAACGACGTGCGTGCTTGTACTTTACATTTCTGTGGTATAACTTGATATAAAAAATCGCGTTTTTTGCATCCGAGGTCGTAAACTTTTTTGGTCACTCTCTTCTTTCCCCAAAACCACTCTTCAACTTTTTTCTCGTTGTTATTGTCACTCATATCCGATCGTGATCGAGCTATAATTTAAGTTAGAGCGTACACCGTAAACAACACGCGGTAATAGCGGAGAGCGGAGCATGTATATAACGTTGCCAAACTTATGATTGCTCCTACGCGAGTCAAACGAAAGTCGATCAGTTTTCTCAACTAACTAGCTACGTACGTACCATACTACCTTAAGGCAGAAATACAAATTAGAGATCTAGAACTGGAAATAATAATAGCAGCAAATGTACAACAGATACGTACAGAACAGACACATCTAAAAACGAATCGAAGCGCAAAAACTGTACAGTTCGCAGATACTTTTGATTTAAATTATTACGATCTATTCAAAAACTTTAATAATTCAATGCAATTGAATGTTCTTTCTTCGCTCGACCCTCACGCGCCTATGTTTCACTCGACGACCAAGTCTATACCAACAGTTCTGCAAAATTTACTGATTATAACAACAATAACATCTAGCAAACATGAAGTTTCGTCGACAAACACAGCGCTCACGATGCCTGCACAACAGAGTGACTTAAATAGCATGCCTGCTAGCACATTGCCTTCGTTTAGCTTCGTTTACACCCGTAAGCTCAGGCTGGGGGAGGGGGTGTCTGCCTAGCCCAGTCGTTATGTCGCCCGTATTGAAAGCAAGGCCATCGTTACAATCGAAACAGAATACTGTACAGATGTTCAACTCCGCACGTCTCGCTATTCGCCTACCAAGCTTCTAGACAAGATGGTACGAGAATGGAAGATTAAATTCTCGGGTCACTCGAGAGTTAGTATCGAATAGTTTCTGACACAGGTTGCGGAGAACCGTCGTCTGGATCGAATTTCCGACGACTAGCTTCTACACTCGATGGCACTACTTTTTGAAGCCTATAGCAAATGTAGGAGAGACAGAAGAAGCTTGACAGTTGAAGCGTACCAGCGTACGTAAGGCCCTGATGAGCCCGTCCTCGAGTATATCGTTTCACATTTTACAATTTTAAGACAATTTCATCAACAGTAGAGTACACAAGAACAAATAAACATGGTTATTAACAATATGTTGCCAAACTTCAAGAAAAAGCTGAAGATCTTTAAGGATGTTCCTATAAAGATGCAGCTTCTCTTAGAGAAAGCTCAAGAGGTAGAGGACGATGAAAACGGTCACTGGCAGCCACCTCCGTCAGTGAATCAGAGTATCTTTCTAGAGACAACCTACAAGTCTCGCGGCAAGCTAACAAAGCCTAAGCCTGTTGGCTTGACCTCCTTAGCTGGAAAACCGTTTCCTTCCGCAGATCCCTACTTAGAGAAGGAACTCATGAAGATCATGGAGAAGAAAGCCAAGGAGCTTGGCTTCACTAAACTTAAGGCCCTGTCTGCCTCTAATAATAGCTCGATGAAGGCCAAACTGGACTTTTCTGGAGCAATGAAAGCGAGCCCCAATAGCATTCAAGGAAACTCGCGAGGCGGTTTACGCGGTAATAGGGACCGTGGTCGTTATGGCAAAGGCCGAGGTTCCTTTCTTGGAAGAGGGGGACAGAATCACGCTGGAGTGATAATCCCGTAGTCCGATAAGAATAAGGACAAGGCAGTCAGCCCTCTCGGCGACAAAGTTTTCTGCTGGAGTTGCAGTTGGCCAGGACATACTAAGTATAACTGTTCCGACTGCGCACGTAAGGATAAAGACAAACAAAAAAAGAGACAGGGAGTGTATAGATAAGGTCCCTACAACTCCCACAGCAGCTCGGACCTTCGACGTCAGTAGTGTGATAGGAATAGCGTCAGCATTATGTAACACGGTAAGCGACCCTACGCTAGCAAGGGTTAGCTTTTCCGATGTACAGTCAGTAGGCGATGGAGGCACTGTTGCAAGCTCCCTCGTTCAGAAGTCGCCCAGGTGGTGGCTGACAATCAATGTCGGTGAACAAGTTCCAAGGCATCTGAGACACTGGAGCCTCGCGCACAATTTTAGAACCAAGTGCCTTGTCTATTGCTGCCGCTCTAGGTACACGCGTGCAGCCGTACGTGGGACCAGGAGCTAAAGCGGTCGATTGTTATTACGTGCCCACTTTGGGCAGAGTAAGGTTACCCTTCACCATAAATGGAATGAGCTATAAAATCAATGCGCTCATTTTAATTGAAGTCGACACCGAGTGCACGTTAGGTGCTGACTTCAAGAGTGCCTTTTCGGCCATATTAAATCCGGAAAATAACAGGCTGGCTTTTAAAGGCTGTGAAGAAGGCGTGTCAGCAGTTCTCTCGTTAGAGAAAACTGAAGAAGCAATGGCCTTAGCCTCGCTGGGGATCGAAGATCTTTCAGCTAAGCAAGACGCTGAAATTGATAAGCTCTTGCAAAAGCTGCTGCCGGATCCTTCTTGTGAACAGTTAGGCTGCACGAGCTGGATCAAACATGACATCGACCTGATAAATCTCCGTCCGATCAAGCAAAGATACTACCCCGTATCGAAAAAGATCGAGGACAAAATGCACGAACAGGTGCATAAAATGCTGCAAACTAAGGTTATATGTAAGTCTAAAAGCGAATGGTCTAGTTTAGTAGTTATGGTTTTTCAAACCCGACGGCACATATAAATTTTGCGTTGACTATCGTAAAGTCAACGCCGTTACAAAAGTGACAGCTTATCCGCTTCCCTATATGGATGTGATACTGCAGATGATTTAACACGCTGAGTACATAAGTACATTGGATTGTTCCGGGGCCTTTTGGCAAATACCTCTTATGGAGAGGTTTTTACCCATTACGGCCTTCACTGTGTCAGGGCTCGGCCTGTTCGAGTTTGCCCTGATGTCATATAGCTTAACCGGTAGCACTGCTACGTTCCAAATGCTAGCTGACAAGATTATCACGCCAGAAATAGAACCGTTTGCATTTGCCTATCTCGATGATTTAATCATCGCAATTGATACCATTGAAGGGCATGTAAAATGGTTAACTTGCATCTTACAAAGGGTTAAAATGGCGGGCCTTACAATAAACAGAAAAAAGTCTAAGACTTGCATGTCCGTGATACGATATCTCGGCATGCTGGTAAATTGAGACGGTTGCCGCCCAGATCCCGAACACGTGAGACCTATTTTAGAGTACCCGGCCGCTAAAAATCTCCGACAGCTTCGTCAATTATTAGGTATGGCCTTTTGGTACCGCAAGTTCCTAAAGGACTTCGCTGCAATCTGCTAGCTCTCACGGCATTAACACGCAAGGAAGTTAAGTATGTGTGGTCCGACGCACAATGGATTGTATTTAAGCAGATCAAAGCACTCTTGGTTACAGCGCCTGTTTTGGCCAGGCCTGATTTCTCTGCGCCATTTATTATCGAATGTGACGCAAGCAACACGGGCCTTGGCAGCGTTTTTGTGCAGCACATCGACGGAGAAGACCGAGTCCATTGCTACGCCAATCGTATTCTTACAACTATGGAGCGACGGCTATCGGTGACAGAACATGAATGCCTCAGTGTTATATCGTCGATTAAAAAATTCAGACTATATATAGAGGGATATCACTTTAACGTCGTAATCGATCACCACAGTTTGATGGCTGCAAAATCTTCGTAAACCCAATGATAAGCCGGGTCGATGGTCGTTACGCTTACAGGGTTACGACTTTGATATTGTGCATCGCAAGGGCAAGGACAACGTCGTGCCAGATGCATTCTGAGGACGTTGAAGCTTACCTCGCTTTCTTTGATTCTAATGACACCATTATGGACAAATGGTACTTGCGCAAGTATAAGCAAGTGGCTGCGGAGCCGCGTGCTTACCAGCATTGGAAAATCGTTGGGGAACGTTTATTCATTTACCGACCAGACCCCCTTATAGACGATCTAATAGGTCACGATGGGGACGCGTGGAAGCTAGTGCTTCCCAGAAACTAACGTGAACGTATCCTCACGGAGTGCCATGACGAGCTTACAGCCGGACATCTTGGCCGTTACAAGACTCATTACAGAGCCGTCCTTCGGTATTATTAGCCAGTCCTTTACAAAGACATAGCACACTTTGTACTTAACTGCCAAGTGTGCCAACCAAAAAAAGTTGAGCAAAAATCGTCACCCGGACTCATGGGTAAACACATCGTTGCTCGCCCATGGGAAGTAATCTGTGACGTTCTGATGGGACCTTTTCCACGCTCGCTTCGAGGTCATGAATATCTATCAATTTTTATAAAATTTTCACTAGGTAGATCGAATATATTCCAAAACGGAAGGCCAATGCCAAAACCATTAAAAAAGAAATATTTCATTATATTTTCATATGTTTCGGAATTCCAGATCGATTTTTGTTTGATAATGGCACACCTTTTAAAAACAAAATAGTTGACGGCTTTTTGGAGGTTCACGATGTCATCCATAGCACTGGCGCCCCTTATTATCTAAAGTCAAATCCTACAAAGCGTGTTAATCGTACGGTCAAAACTATGATCGCGACATTCATTGAGAAACACATTCGATGGGACGAGCTTATAGACGAACACGCGTTCGCCTATAACACGGCTATTCATGAAGCCACTCGCTCTAGTCTGGCATTCCTGAATTATGAGCGACATCCCGAACCGCCGCGTGACGCTCGATGAGAAGAGCGCGTCGCGGTAGAACGACTCGAGGCCACTGCTCGCGCTGACTGGCATGCTCGTATGAGTAAGCTCGATGAGTTCGCAGCAATCGCACTCGAGAATTCCAAAACTGCAAATAACTCGCTCTAGCATCGTCAAATATCATCCGAATTGATAGATTCTTTTTTTCAAATATATGTAACGGTTCTACCTATGAGCTCTTCCCTTATTTTCACTGGATTACTGCAACCCGCTGAACTCGTCCATCTGTTTACATCAATCAGCATATTAAACGGCGCTACCTCATATATTATATGTCTTAGTATCAGAGTCAAATTTCATGACCATATAAGAAGCGTGATGTCACCTACTTATAGATATAGATATAATAGTTTGTGTTGTTTAATTAAAATACGTTAATTAAAAGTAATTTCGATAAAACAAGGCATTTTTATATAGATTTTAGAGCATAGATTTAGATTATAATAATTTTAATTGCTTTTAACTACTAAATTATATTAAATTTTAATATGCAAAGTTAATTTATTTATTATATTGTAAATATTAATTATTGTAATAAAACGAATACTCTAAATTCAAGATGATTATCTAAAAAACATGAGTAAGAATTGGTTTCATTGATAACAGCTTAGTTATTACTGTTATCAATAAATAAACAATTAATAATTTATTTAAACATATAATTGTATATAGATCCAAGGTGTTAATTTTGTATATAACAACGACATTTTTATAATTTATTAATTTTAATTAACTGATTTATTATAAGATTTTACAAAAAACCGTTACAAATAGGAAAATTGATTATAATTCAAATGTTATTAACTAATTTAAGTAGTTCTTTTTAGGAATTACTTCTACTAGTCAAATTTAAATTTAAGTTTTTCAATTTTTCAATTTAATGTTAATTTTTTACTCGTAGACTTGACAAATTATTGCAAAATGAAACTATATAAAATATAGCAATTATCATTCGGTATATGATGGCAAATTTTATATTTTATTTTTTTGGATCTTCAATTAATATACATTATCGATAAATAATAATCACACATACGAAATCAATACAGATTCACATTTCAATTCTTTGGCATGGAAATTTCATGACATACGTGAAGGTTAAGCACCGTTTTTGTTTAGCTGTGGCGTGAATATTCAGCTCTTCTCATCGCTCCCCGCTCATCGCTGAGCGGAGAAATTCCAATGCCACGCGCTTATTGATCGATCTTTGAAGCTAATTAACTAATTATCCTACTAGAAGGACTAATTGATGGAAAGTTTCGGGCTGATTAGCCTAACTTCGTTTATGTTGAAAAAAATGGTGGAAAGGTTGGTAGATCTGCTTACCAGGCAAAACATGCTGGTACTGCGACCTTATCATTGAATTCAGCATATATACACTGCGGAATAATCCAGAGACTGCCCTCCACTTAGTGGTTAGATACATTGAGGAGGTAATGGAATCAAAAAGTCTATTATAGGAGCCTTCGTGGATATATAGGGTATCCCATTTTAAACAAACACCCTAAATCTTTTCGTTAATTGGCTCTGTACAAAAAGATTGTTTCGACAAAAGTTATTCAAGACAATGAGGTCCAATTGCTGGGCTAGATAGTTTCGATCTTGGGATTGATTTTCAAAGTCATTAACAGGTTAAAGTGATTTTTTAGATGATAACCCCTATTTCTGATATCGGATATGTCGAAAATGATATTGAGGTAAGATAGAAAGGTCCACATCCGAAAAAAAATGTAAAAACTGTTTCTTTTCCATGACTGATAATGAAAATGTCAGAAAAGACTTGAGACGAACAACCCAGTGACTATCTTGCTGATAACGGGAGCAAGAAAAATTCTTTATTTGCGTAAAATATCATAAATTTTTTGTTATCGTCCTATTATAATTCTTAAAAAGGCGTTGGAAAGAATGGTTTTTTTTTATTTTTAAAACAAGATCATTTAAAATTCTAGAAATGTTCTTTAACTATGCGGAGTATTAAAAATGAGTCAGAAATTTATGTATGTTCGAAAAAATATGTGGCTGCTATTGGGCTATTGGCAAATGTGGCTGCTATTGGGACTTGGCTGAAAACTTGGTATAGTGCACCGGTGGAAACAGAGTAATTAGAATCTGTATCAAATGCCAGGCATTAATATAAGTCTTGAAAAATCCATGTACTACTTTAGCTCTAGTTAATGAGACCAAAAATACTATAAACGAATCAGCACTAAGGAACGCTGTTATCATTACCTGGATATACGGACCTTGAAGGTTCAATGGAAATGATAGAGCAGATAATTTTGCTAAAGAAGAAACAGAGTCAACCGCACGATCTGACTAGAAGGTAAGAATACCATACGAAGGAGGAAATAGCGTTATTTAGAGTAAAATGGAAAAAATGGATAACTTGGGATCATCTTTAAGAAGATGTAAGACTTTACCTGATACCTAACACATTAACAGATAGATCAAAGAAATCGAAAACATGAACAAGCGCAACGCTAGCAAAATCCTGGGCTTATTAATAGAACACTGCGTGTTACAGTTACACACACAAAAGACAGAGTCATGTTTATTATTATAGCTGACGTAATGAGGAAGAAAATATTTTTTCACTTCCTTTATATCTGCTCAGCACTAGCGACATAACGGAAGTGGTTGGACTGCGTAATCTTAGACGTGGAATCCTGAGCTATACGATCAGGTGACTTTGAAGAACGTACTTACTTTAGGAAGATCGTAGGATTCGAAGAAGCCTCCTGACGTATCTCTAAATAGTAAAGATACAATGGTTTATAATAAGTGTCTCTGAACTTCCTGAAGCTCCTTCAATTCTTCTCAATAATAATTAATTAAAAAAAATTTATTTTGCGATTTTTGAAATAAATAATTTAAAAATCACCTGTCGTTATATAACAGTATCAGTTTTTCTCAACATTTGCTTAGGTTATTAAGTTTAACTGAATGGGATTTCATACAAATATTAACAAAAATATTCATTTATACTGAAATGAGCATAAAGTATTTTTATTTGAGCCGTTCTAGGATCTATATTTCGGTCGATGGATTATTATTAATTATTTATTAATTATAGGTAATTTTCTATTATTTGATAACGAATGAGTTATTTATTGTAAGTATTTTATATTAGACTTTGTTATGCTGCTATTTCATGAAGTATTATTCAATAACGCTGGATTTGAACTAACTACTATAGATTTTGTCAATTTTCTAGATAGAACTTTTCTTGAGGCTCGATAATCGTATGTTCTGATTTCTGGATGTTGTTCACAAAGATATTCATATGCACTTGCCAATCTACTAATATCTTCAACCTGGAGTTCGAATGGTCTCACTTTGGGATCTAGATTAGCTAATTTATACATTGTTTTTGTCAATTGATCTCGACATTCTGGAGGAAAAAGTGTCCTATAAAGAAGAAAGAAATTTTTTAAATAAAGTATTTTTATTATTAAGTGAAGTAGTAAAGTAGTAAAGTATTAACATTTGCGATTAATTAATTAATTAATTAGGTAAAAGTCAATAAGTAAAAATATTTTCATTACTACAAATAAATAACAAGGGTGTGAAGGCTATAAATAGAATAAATAGTATTGGCAACGGACAGCCCTGTGATCTTAGAAGAGAAGGTAGAGACGAGTATCCCATCATATTCGCATCATCGGTACGGCGGGGTGGAGCTAACCCGAGAACAAATCTTACCGCCCTAAAATTATGTAAGGTTTGTAACGATTTATTATAATTATGAGGAAACCGAAAAAAAACACCGTTATATTTAGACGAACCCAGTTTTTCAAAGGTTAGGGGGAGCTTCCAGTGACCATGCGATGAAAAAGAACACTGAGGCGACCTCGAAAAAGCGCTAAACAATGACTAACCTCCTAATATTGTGGCATACCTGAGAATTATTGTGCAAGGCCCTTATATTTTGCAGGTTGAAGATTCCAGTGGAGGAAATCTAGGAAGCTATTTAGAGGCTCCTAGCCCTGAAGCCGACGGATCGACGATGTCATAACTTGCCTTGCCCATGCAATGAGCAAGTGTCTCGCTCAAGAAGAATAGGACTGTTAACCATCCATGGACTCTTTTGACTTGGCCCTCGATCCGGGGAGAGCCAATTGAAACCCAACCCTCTCTGGCTAGATATCCGTCCTCTTATAATTCACGCGAATGGCCCTTAATACCAGGCTCTGCGCGGATAAATTTACCATCAATTACCAGTTAAGAGGTGATGCTACCCCTGACGTATAAATGCCAATCACTTTCGTACTCCAGATATTCCGTGCCAGCTGACAAGTCGTCAGGCCACCGTAGACAACTTCAGTTGGGGTCACATAGGGGGTTACCTATATAAAGCGATATCCTCACGACAACAAACACCGCAGGGCTTCCAATGCATATGTTTGCCAAGGGCAGATGGGTGAGAGGGAGCCCAACACCTGTACCCACCCTCTTGTTGCCTCAAAAATGAAGAAGTGTGCCACAAAAACATGAAGTTATTAAGAAATTATTCAGATCTGTCTTCTTTTAAGTTCTGAAGAGGCGTAATTCACACCCGAGATCGTTCACACAGGATTCTTTCTAAGACTAGAAAGGGTTAGGCTATAATGAATAGATATTTGTTAAGGCGCGCGCATATATGAAAATTACGTGTCGAAAAATATTGAGCGCTAACATAAGAGAGCGACTGATCGAAAATTTGGGAGCGCACTGAGGAGAAACATGCATGCGCGCAGTGATATGGGGAGAGCGTTACTAGGCAAGACAGTATTACTTCGACCGGCAAACTAGAAAAAAGCGAAGAAAGTAAATACATAATTGTTGCTCCTTTTTTTGCTGTAAAAATTTTGTTTGTGGATGCAAATAATCTCGCGGGTATTGGTGTCTAAAAGTATGACATTCAGTATATATCCGTCGACGGCTTGACGATGCAAACAAAAAGAAACTCGCAGTCCAGGCTATCACTTGATGCTACAATATCAAGAGCATTGTCGTCTGTAGCAGTAATGCTACCCACTAGGTAGGTGAGAATATTATTTGATTCACGAGGGCTCTATTTGTTTTTCGTGCGTCGCGACTTATGCTAGCTCATGTTTGATTTGGTTCTCTATTTCTCTCTCTCACATACTCATCGTGATCAACAAATGTGACCGCTTGTTAATGTTTATGGTATTAAGTGAGCCTTAACCTCTGGACTAAGACTTGTGTGTTGTCGCCAAAAGGCGAAAGAAAGATCGCACCTTTTATCTTATTTCCGTGTTTGCTTTGTATTCGTCCATAATTAACATACTCTACTAATCCACGCTCGCACTAGAAAACCTACCTTAATCTTTTCTATCTTTCGATAGAACTGCGCAAAACATGTACACATTAGCACCGAGCGTACCAGAAGCGGATCAAGGCGTCGGTTAACCTCATACTGAAGGCAAGGGCTGAAATATTTTAAACGTTAAATAATTTATTCATTTAACCAACCGTTACAATATGTAATAAATAATATTATGATTTTATTTTATTAAATTTCTGATCTTAGGAGTTATCCCTGTAAATAATTACACACCTTGTTTTTCTTGTAAACGTTTCGCAATTCAATTTATTGCCACCTCAGTATACATGTTTTTTTAATATGCTTTGTATTGCAATGTTGATTAAAATAAAAATTATTTCCTCACATATATAACGTCAATATAAAATTATAACATCAATTAAATAAAACAATAATTTTTTGTCAGTACGGTATAAACACATCATGTCCAAGCAAATTAAAATAAAACTGATAGAATACTTTTGTATATGCTCCTAGTAAGTCACTCTTATACAGGTTTCTTATACAGCGTGAGTGACATACTAGGAGCATATACAAACGTATTCTATCAGTTTTATTTTAATTTGCTTGGACATGATGTGTTTATACCGTACTGACAAAAAATTATTGTTTTATTTAATTGATGTTATAATTTTATATTGACGTTATATATGTGAGGAAATAATTTTTATTTTAATCAACATTGCAATACAAAGCATATTAAAAAAACATGTATACTGAGGTGGCAATAAATTGAATTGCGAAACGTTTACAAGAAAAACAAGGTGTGTAATTATTTACAGGGATAACTCCTAAGATCAGAAATTTAATAAAATAAAATCATCAAATATCAGGAGTGAAAACATAAGAATTTTTTATAAATAATATTAGTTGCCGGCATGGCATCGTACAGTAGGAGAATGCTAAGTTCTTTTCTTGTAAATTCTATTGACTGCTCAATTTTCAACCGATTCTGATAATTTTTTTTGAATTACTTGTATAGAGATGTACGTAAGTATGTTAACATGCTTAATACAAATACGTATATCATCTATAAAACATTATCACCCACAACTTTTTTAGTCTAGTTTGTAAGAGACTTATTATTTTTTTTATGCATTTACATGAAAATATATCTCATTATTAGTAATTTTTGAAAAAATTATCAAAATCAATTGAGAATTGAGTAATCAGTAGAATTTACAAGAAAAGTACTCGACATTTTCTTACTGTACTTTGGGAGAACACACACACACACAAACACGCACACACACACACATACCCACACACTCTCACACACATCTTTCAGTGATCTTGGGAGAAGGTAGTGTTTCACTGCAATATGGTATATTTATAAACCAATAACCGCGTTTCATAAAAAATTGTATTGACCTTCATGTGATCTTGAGAAGGAGCTACGTTATAGATTAGTGGTAAAAAAAATTGACATATATTCTATAGAGAAAAAAATAAGATTTTAAGTCATTAAACCGATCACTAGTAGTTTTCACGTGAAAAAAAATAATTATCCTGAAAATGATTTTTTGTTTACTTACAAGTAACTCTACCCAAGTGCCACTCACCAATTTCAACCAAACTTGGCCTATTGTAGAGCATTAAAAAATATTAAATCCGTGTTTTTTATTTTGGCGAAATGCATATTTCAGATTTTAATGAGTATTTTTCAGATGAATATTTCGAATCCATATTTCAAAATATTCATATACCTGTATTGCGTAGACCACGCTCACTTACGGATAGCAATAGGCTAGCTAGAAAGAGATGGCTCAAAAAATAAATAAGGACAGCGCATCACACTTACTGTACCTAGACGAGATTATAGACAGAGTCAAGCTTTTCCTGTAAACGATGAACACCAGCGTATCAACCATGAATTAAAATTTTTACGAGCTGTTTTTCCGAATTTTATTGCCGTCAAGCGAACAGTAACTGTTCTAAACTTACAGAAAATCAACAACAAAAGTATTCGCTTCATTACTGTACGTTGCATATCTCCATGAAGAAATACCCACTGAATTAATAATTAAAAAAAATAAAAATTATTAAATTTTGCGCAAGAAACATATATCGACCTGTTTAATTATTAATAATTTTAACATGCGAAATATAGCGTCCCAATTAAAATATTCATACAGTTGCATGCAAAATTACCGGCCAATTATAATTTTATAATTAACTGTGGTTGAAATAGTATAAAATGATAACTCATATATCATTATACAGTACGTTTATTCTGCTACCTAACTACATAGTTAGATAATTAAATATAACAACCAATAATTATTTATAACCAAAATGTAAATGTTTGATACTTCATAAATATCCGGCCAAAATTTATAACACTATTTATTTATCAGGAAATAATGTCTTTCGCTCCGTTTGATGTGTAAACATTGAGTACGCTATTTATTCTGTATTATCCGATCAGTTATCATACCAAAACATCGATCACAGCTCCTTCAACAAGTTTTTACTCAGAAAAAAGTCCGAGTTTTAGAGTGACCAAGTTAATTAAAATCTAGATTAAAATCCTATAGAACACTTATGGCAAGAATAAAAATTAAGAATAGGGACTGGAACTTGTGCAACTAAAGCTGATTTGTGGGAAAAAGTTCAAGAAGAGTGACAAAATATCTGTCAAGAACGAATTTGTAAGGTTCCTTTGTACGAGCTCGTTTATTATTTCACCTCGTATGAGCTAGTTTATTATTTCACTGAATCACTGCAACCCGTTAAACTCATCTATCTATTTACATCAATTAGCATATTAAACGGCGCCACCTCACCTATTATTTGATTGTCTTACAAGTAACACTACCCAAGTGCCACTCACCAATTTCAACCAAACTTGGCACATCCTTAGAACACTAAAAAATATTGAACCTGTGTTTTTTTATTTTTGCGGAATCCACTTTTTAGGGGTAGAAACCACCCCTACCAACCCCTATACGGGATAACCCCCCTTACCCTGGGTAGAGCGAGTTCAATCAACTGTTTTCAATAAAAAACTTAGGAATTTAACTCCAGACAGGTTAATAATGTTTTCAATAAAAAACTTAGGAATTTAACTCCAGACAGGTTAATCCACCTTAACCTTGATACACCACATCCCCACAAACCCTCATAACCCCTATAAACCACCCCCAACAACCCCTAAGCGGGCTTACCCATCTAACCCTGGGTAGAGCGAGTTTAATTGACTGCTTTCTATAAGAAACTTAAGATCTCAAGCATGGAGAGGTTAACCCACCGTAACCTTGACATACCTCATCTCCACGAACCCTCACAACCCCTATATACCACCCCTACGAACCCCTAAGCAGGCTAACCCACCTAACCCTGGGTAGAGCGAGTTCAATCGATTGTTTTTTGAAAGAATTTTACATCTCAACCAAATATTTTCTGCCAATTTCCAAGCAGGCTAACCTATCGAATCCTACATTTAGCGTTACCCAGGAACAACGACGAGGACGTAGTAGGTTATTGTTCCCTTTGGGGTGCTAGATTACAGTGAGTCCCCTCGCCTCTCACGATCGGGGTGCTAGATTAACATGAGTTCCCTCGCCTCTCACGAATGATAGATTTCCGTGAATTCCCTAGCTTTTCACGTATTTCTTGTAATAATGAGGACGATTCTCGTCAGTGATAGAGAAAAAATGCTGTATGCACAGAGGATTAGTACACCAGGCGCATTTTATTATTGCAATAGTTAGTTAGTTTATTTATTTACAACTTATATGTTACATTTGGTTTACATTTCTTAAATTTCTATTTGTGTCTCGTATCCAGTTTGTGTAGTTGATTATGTATGTGTTTTGTGTGTGTGTGTGTATGTGTGTGTGTGAGTGCGCGCGTGCGTGTGTGTGTGTATGTGTTGTGTAAATATGTGCCTTTGTAGGTGTGTCTGCAACTCTTGTGTCCCTGTCTTCTGTGCCTGCCTGTTCCTCTTTTCTTCTCATTTTACTTCTGATTAATCTTCTCTTCCTCTTTCTCTCTCCAAGATCTGCCTTTTCCGCTCTTGTTTTCTTTTCAGCTTTTCCTTTATTACTTTCTTTTGCCTTTTCACCTTTGCCTTTCCTTTGATTTTGCTCTCCTTTTTGCTAATCATTTTATCTATCTTTCTTCTTGATAAGGCTGTGACACCTTTTTCTTGTTTCCTATTGCTCCCTCTGCCTTTCCTTTCCTCAACCTCACTTATTTTTCCTTAGTATCTTATGATTTGCCTTCTAGTTTACCTTTTTCTTTCTCTTCTTCGATTCTTCTTCTTTTCCATTTTGCTCCATCCTCCAATACCTGCTTCCTCTCGCTTGTGTAGTTGCTTTTACTTGTGTCTTGTGTGTGTGTGTGTGCATTACGTTTATGTTTGCGCGTATGTTTGTGTTTTGTGTGTATGTGTGTGTATGTATGTGTGTGTAGATGTGTCTGCGAGTCTTGCTTCTCTGTCTTCTGTTTCCGTCTCTCCTTAGGGTCTTGTAGCTTCGTCTTCTTGCTTTTCTTTTTCTTTCTTCTCTTCATTTCTTCTTCTTTTCCATTTCATCTCCATCATCCACGCTATCTTTTCTTTGCTTCCTATTATTATTTTTTCCCATTCTTCCCCATCCTTTTTGCTTTTTTCACATTTTTCTACTATGTGCTTCCAGTTTTCTTTCTCTTTCATACATATTCTGCATCTCTTATTTTCTTCTTTTTCCCAGTACCTGCTTCCTCTCGTTTCATTACCTAACCTAAACCTTTCCCTTATTTGTAGGCCTTTTATTCTTCCCTCTCCTTGAATTTCCTTTAATCTGTACTTTTTCATTTCTTCTTTCAGTTCTTTCCACACGTTTATATATCTTGACTTTTCTAGCTTTTCTTCTAATTCTTTTTCATCTTTTTTCTTCAGCTCATCTCTTATTTCTTCCCAAAACTCTTCCCTCATTTCATCTCCCTCTTCTCTCTCTGTGTATATTTTACTTTTTTCCAGCCTTTCCTCTCTCTCCTCCTTCTTACCCTTTTTATCTTTTTCATTTCTTTCCGTTTTCTTTAATTCTCTCCATGCTTCTTTTTTTATTGAGCCATCTCTTTCTTCTCTTATTTTGTTTTCATACTTCATTGCTCTTTTTAATGCTGTTTCTTTCATTTCTTGTCTTCCTGTTTCCCATCGTATTAGGTAACTTGGCGTGTTTCTATCTAATCCTAATACCCACTTTGTGTATTTTAGTTGTAGTCTCTCTATTTCCTCATATCTCTTCCATCCTCAGATTTCTGCTCCATACATAATCACGCTTTTCGCCAGAGCATCGAACAGGTTCATCCTTAGCTCCCAGTTTTCTCTAAATAGCCTTTCGCCTAGCCCCCATAACTTTCCGAGTCCCATATTTATTTTCCCTTCTACCTTCTTTATCTGCTTTTTATTTCCGTTATTTCTGCTTATCACATATCCTAAGTAGTTGTACTCTTGTACCATCTCTATCTTCTCATCTTCCCATTCGAATTCTCCTTCCTTCCCCCTTCCTCCTCCTCTCCGGCATTTCATCATCTTTGATTTTCCTACATTTAACTCTAACCCCCTTTCTTCCAGGTATCTTTTTAATTTATTCAGCATTGCTTTCATTCCACTTTCACTCTTTGCCATCATCACTATATCATCTGCGTATCCTAATGTCCATATTTTCTTCCTTCCTATCGCTACCCCTCCTTCCTGCACCTGCTTGATCTTCACTTCCAGGTCGGTGAATGCAAGATTAAATAGCGTAGTGCTCAAAGGGCATCCTTGCCTTACGCCTTTATAAGTCTCAAACTCCCCAATTATTTCTCCTCCAACTTTTACCTTACTCCCTGTTTTCTTGTATATTTCTTCTATTCTTTTCCTAATTTTTCTATTTATCCCTTTCTCTTTCATTGTTTCACATATTTTCTTCCTCTTTATTTTATCAGAAGCGGCCTTCATATCTGCAAAGAATACGAACAGTTTTCCTCCTTTTTCCCTTATTTCCTTTCCTATTATTGTTTTTAATATAAATATCGCGTCCATTGTTCCTCTTTTCTCCCTAAATCCCATCTGCGTATCACTTAGCGTTTCTTTAGCTTCTAGTTCTCTTTCCAGCTTTTTTCTCAGTATTTCCGCATATATTTTATATCCCGTATCCATCAGCGTTATTCCTCTATAGTTCCCTACTTCTTCTATCCTCTCTTTCTTATATATTGGTACTATTATTCCCTTCCTCCATTCTTCCGGATATCCTTCTCCGTTCCATATTCCATTTAAGCATTTTGTCATATCTTTTATCAAGCCTTCCGTGCCTTCCACCCACGCTTCATTTGCTATACCATCTTCTCCTGTCGCCTTTTTCTTTTTCATTTTTCTTATTACCTCTTTTACTTCTCTTTCTTTGATTTCTTCACCTTCCTCTCCTTCGCTGTCTTTGGTTTCTTCCCCTTTAATTTCTTCCTGTTCTTTCTCTCCCAATTGTTCCTTGAAGTGCTTTATCCATTCTTCTTTTCCTATATTTTCGTCTAATCCAATTCTTTTCTTCCTATTGCCATTCACTTTAACCCAGAATTTTCTTCTCGTCTTATCTGTTCTTATTTCTTCTGCCACTCTTTTCCCTTCATCTTCTTTTGCTTTTCTTATTTCCTCTCTGTATTCTCTCTTTGCTTCTAGGTATTTGCCTCTGTCTCCTTTCCCTTTTCTTACCTTATTTAACTCTGTCATTACCCTATCCCTTTTTGCCTTACATTCTTTTCTCCACCAGCTTTTTTTTGATCCTTTTTTTTTCCTTATCTTCTTTTTTACAACTGCGTTCTTCACTCTATTTTTTAAATCTTTCCATTTATCTGTTCCCTGTATTGCGTCTATCCATCTCTGATACTCCCTTATATCTTCTTCACTCCAGTCGTCTATCATTCTTTCTTCCTCTTCTTTTCTTTCTTCTACTATTGTATCTCCTAATTCCCTTCCTACTGGTAAGTGGTCCGACTTTACCCTCTCTTGTATTTGAACCCTTTTTATCGCCTCATCACCTTCCTCGTTACCTACTACATAGTCTATCGTTGACTTTCCTCTCGCTCCTATATATGTTATTTCTCCCTCTTCATCTCCTTCTTTTCTCCCATTCGTTATCACTAAGCCCATTTCTCCTAGCCATTTTATCATTTCTTCTCCCTCTGCGTTTAACACTTTATCCTTGGCCTTAATTTCTTCTAGGTTTTCTTCTGTCTCCCATTCCCTTCCTTCGTTTCCTGTTCTTGCGTTGAAGTCTCCTCCTATAATTATTGTTTTTCCTCTATTCTCCTCTATCTCTTCACTTAGGTATTCATAGTTTTCCTTCTTCTCATGTTGCATATACACCGATGCTATCAAGTATTCCCTCCCTCCAATCTTTATTTCTCCTACTATTACCTCACTTGTCCTTTCTTTCTTCCATTCTACCTTATTCATCCCTTTCCTCTCTCTTACCGCCATTATTCCTCCCCCTATTCCTCCCCCTATTTCTCCCCCCCTTCTTCCTTCTCTTCTTGAGTCCCTCCACTCTATGCTGTACCCTTTCAGTTGTTTCTCCACACCAGTTCTTGCCCCTTGCCTCTTCACCCAGCTTTCCGTTAGCCCTATTATGTCGAATTCCCTAACATATTCCCAGTCGTCTTCCTCCATGCTCCTCACCCCTGCCACGTTCCAGAATAGTATTTTTACTGCCTTTCTCCCCTCTCTCTCCCTTCTCTTCTCTCTCTCTCTTTTATCCCTATTGTTTTCGAAATCCTTCCACCCCCTTTCCTATCATTTTTCCCTCTCTCTCGCTCCACCACCATTCTTCTTCCTCTGATTTCACCCCGTTATGCCACATCTTTACCTCTTTACCTTTACTTCTTGTTTCTTTCGCTTTCCTTCTTACTTCCTCTCTTATCTTTCTCTGCTTCCACGTCCAGTCTTGATCTATGTATATCTTTTTCTGTGCCAGATTCTTTTTCTTCTTCATAATTCCTTCTTTTTGTTCCCATGACGCGCATCTAATTTGCCACATGTTTTTTCTTCTTTCTCTCCGATCATCTCTCTCCGCTGTTCCTCTTATTCTTCTCAGATTCACTATCTCTCCTTTCATTTCTAGTACCTCCCTTAACCAGACCTCTGCCTCTCCCTTCTTTTCCCATCTTAACTCACCCTCTAAGTCTGTTACTATTATATTGTTTATCCTACTTTCTCTATCCATTTTTTCTCTCATATGCTCTAATTCTTCCTTATTGCCTACTTTTGTGCCTCTTTGCTTCTTGTTTCCTCCTTCTATGCTTTCTTTTAGTTTCACGCACTCCTCTTCCAACTGGTCCATCCTCTCTCCCCATTTTTCCTGCAGTTTCTTTTCTCTACGTTCTGCTTTTTCCCTTTCTTCTTTCGTCTCTTTCTTTCTTTCTTCTCTCTCACTCTCTCTTGTTCTTTCCTAACTTTTCCTATTTCCTTCTCCCACCTTTCTTCTCTTCTTTTCCCCTCTGCCTCCATTCTTTCCATTTTTTCCATCATTTATTTAAACATTTCTGTCCATTCTCTCCTTTCTTCCTCCCATACCTCTCTTAAATCCCTTATATCTGCCCGTATCTTTTCCATTATATCCTCTACACCATTACTTTTTCCCACTTCTCTTATCGTGTTGTCCAATCCTTCTCCCCCCTCCTCTTCCATCTCGCTCCCCTCACTTTCACTCTTGCATCTTTTTGCCTCTCTCATTTCTCCTCCAATATTCTCCCTAAGCCACTCTCTGCTCTCTCTCTCCCTCACCACTTTTACTTCTTTCCTTTGTTCCTCCTGTATGCCTTTCTTATCCATGCTTCCGTCCTTATCTCTCATTTTTCCTGCTATCACAAACATTTTTTTCACTAACCTGTACGCCTTAATTCGCCTCTCTAATTCTGCGCGTAATCCCACCTTTATTCCCTATCTTACCGTTTCTGTCTCTGCCTTTACTTCTTACCGCCCCTCCTCTCTACCTGCCTTTCCCGCTTCCTGATTTTCTCTCTTAACCTCAACTTTTCTCTTTTCATTTTTCTTACTCTTTTCCAAACCTCTCTCTCTCTACTCCACTTCTCTTCCGCCTCCACCTTCTTTCCACCTCTATCTCTCCCCTCAAACACTTTTCTCTCTAACTTTCTCACCAAAACTCGCACTCACAACCAAGACACGTCCACATCCCTCCATGAGTCGAAACCCACTCATACACTATAAATATTAATTACACAGTCAGAATTTTGAGATATCCTAACCTAAAAGTGCGAAAATAGCGATTTTTTCTTATATTTGAGGTTATGTAGCACTACGACATTCTCTATACACAAAAAACTATAAACGACATCTTAAAGTAGCATCCTAGTCCTTTCAAATGCCGTTGATTTTGCCCAAATAGCTTATATTTTCTTTGAGATATTGTATTTTAAAGTTTTTCGATTTCATAAATATTGTACCATTCAGAACATACTCGTACAGCTTTGATAGTTTCAACGTCGAATTTTATGTCAAACGACTTCAATCAACTACTGTTCTGCAAGAAAATTAAGATACGAGGTGTGTTCAAAAAGTACCCGGAATTATCGTTTTTCCAAACAATATTTATTTATTCGTTTATATCAATGTGGTCCCCTTCAAAGTAATCCCTCCCAGATATAATACACTTATGCCAGCGTTTTTTCCAATCTTCGAAGCACTCTTGATATTCACTTTTTGGTATGTCCTTGAGCACTCTCACCGATTCGGCCTTTATTTCTTCAATCGAGGAAAAACGCCGTCCTTTCATGGGCCTCTTCAACTTTGGGAACAGGAAAAAGTCACACGGAGCCATATCTGATGAATATGGAGGTTGGGGCACGACTACGGTATTGTTTTTGGCCAATAAATTACGAACGTGTAACGATGAGTGAGCAGGTGTGTTATCGTGATGCAAAAGCCATGACTTATTTTTCCAAAAATCTTGGCGTTTTTTTCGGATTGCTTCAAGCAAACGTCATATAACTTCAAGGTAATACTCCTTATTAATCGTACGACCTTGTGATAAGAACTCATGATGCACCACGCCCCTACAGTCAAAGAAAACTGTAAGCAAAACCTTCATATTTGATCGAACTTGACGTGCTTTTTTCGCTCTTGGTGACGTTGAATGCTTCCACGTGGACGATTCTGCTTTGGTTTCGACATCATAACCGTACACCCTTGTTTCATCACCAGTTATGACCCTTTCAAGCAAACTTGGATCGTCGTTGACGTCGTTTAGCAGCTCCTGAGCGATGTTCATGCGATTGTTTTTTTGGTTAAAGTTCAGCAGTTTTGGAATGAATTTTGCTGCCACCCGTTTCATGCCCAAAACATTTGAAAAAATGTTATGACATGAGCCAATTGATATGCCAACTTCATCAGCAACTTCTCTAATTTTGATTCGGCGATCATTCAGAACCATTTTTTCCACTTTTTTCACATTTTCATCGATTATTGACGTGCTGGGTCGACCGGAGCGTTCGTCATCTTCAACGTCTTCGCGGCCATCTTGGTAACGCTTATACCACTCGTAAACACTTGTTTTTTTCATAACAGACTCACCATAGGCTTTTTGTAACATTTCACACACTTTGTTACACTTTATTTCATTTTTTACGCAAAATTTAATACAAATTCTTTGATCCATTTCTTTTAAAAAACGAAAATCGCCGTGCTCATAAAAACACGTCAAACCTTAGCGACTACCGCAGACAAAGTAAACAGTGAATATAGCTGAAAATTTTATCATACTTCAGGGGTATGTATACCAACCTAATAAAAAAAAATTTTGACAATCGGACTCTCCAGACCCGCGAAATTTAAGAATTCCGGGCATTCTTTGAACACACCTCGTATATACCATAGACAGGATAACCTACCTTTAACCTACATTATATCATTCCCAGAAATCCTTACAACCCTTAAAAACCACCCCTGCCAACCCTCAAACAGGCTAATCTACCTACGATAAATCTGGGTAGAGCGAGATGAATTTGTTTGGTTTGTCAGAAAAAGAAGGCTAGTACTACACACAGCATTCGGTAACCAATCATCTTCAATGTTGTAACTCACTAAATTCTCCAATTTCTCGAGAAACTTTCCACAAATTTTTTTCAGTTTAGCCTTCTTTTCGAAGATATAAACGTAGGCCCGATACTTTTCGGACAGACCTCGTATTTCATTCGCAAGTGATTGTTGTGGAAATTAAGTATAAAAGCCTCCCGGCCGTTATTTCTATACTTTCCTTCAATCGCACAGAATATATATTGTTATAACCACTACTAATTAATGAAATAAAATACAACGATATGTAAAAGAAACTAAAACTTGTATTAGAATCGTTGAAAATAGCGTGTGTATATAATATCAGCTCATGAACACAACTAACTAACTAATAATAATACAGATTACTTAGCAACCAAACAATCACTTAGTAACCAACAAATTGGAACATATCGAATATACTACATTGCTCCTCCTTCATTCAAATTGTCGCCCCGACAATCTAAATAAAACAAAATACTCAGAAATCTTGACTCTTGAACCTTGAACCTTGAATCGTAAACCTTGAACCAAGATGTCAACTTTGTCAAGCGAGTTTATTCTTCCGTTAAAGAACAGAAGCCCGTGTCTTGAAAAGCTTCAATCTTAAACCTTGAATCTTCAATCTTAAATCTTGAGTCTGTTGTGTAATGTTGTAGTGTATAACGTGTTGGATTTTTACAAGGGTGAGGGATTATCATGCTGTGGACCTCACCTTGTATATTACCTTGACATTCGTCTTATATCTCACGGGAAAAACCACAGCTCAAAATAACCGTGAGAAAGGTAAGTGTAACACCTATCGTGGTATGTAGCTAACCTATCAATATGTACAATCTTCTTTTTGTGTTTTGGTGATTGCTGGATGCAGAAAACCACGTCGTTAATCTTTTTGACGATTCTGTAAGGTCCTACCCAAGTACTCTGAAGTTTTGGTGTTTTTCCTTTGACTTTGCGAGGGTTAAAGAACCATACTTTTTGGTTTACTGGAAAATGAACATGTCTAGCTGTCTTATCATAAGTTTTCTTTGTTCTTTGAGAAGCAATAGCGATGTTTTGTCGTGCCGAATTGTGTAGTGTTAAGTGTTGATTTTAACTGTTGTACGTAATCAGTAGTTAACAATTCTTCTCGGTTGGGAGGTGATCCTCGTAATAAATCCAACGGAAGTCGTAGATAGGCACCAGTGTACATTTTAGCTGGTGTAACGCCGGTGGTAGCATGAGTCGAGGATCTGTAAGCCAAAAGATATAAGGCAACCCACCGATCCCAATCTTTTTGATTGTCTGCGATGTATTTAGATAAATAGTCTAAAATTGTTTTGTTCTGTCTTTCTACTTGTCCATTTGATTGCGGGTGTAGGGGTGTTGTTCGTGTTTTCTTAATACCTAACAGATCAGATAACTCTTTTATTAAAATAGCATCAAAATTAGTGCCTTGATCAGTATGGATTTCTAAAGGAACTCCATATCGACATACAATTTCTCGAACAAGCACTTCAGCAATAGTTTTTGTTCGCATATTAGGAAGAGGAAAAGCTTCTACCCATTTCGTAAAACAATCAGTTATAACTAACAGATACTTATTTCCTAAAGAAGAAATTGGAAAACGGCCTAAAATATCCATTTGAAGTCTTTCAAATGGTAATCCTACATTATAAATCTTCATCTGATTATGACCTTTATCAGATGGACCTTTTCTAGCAACACAAGTGGAACAAGACTTACACCAATTTTCAACATCTCTTTTATAAGAAACCCAATAAAATCTTTTACGAATCTTATCTAAGGTTTTATTTACACCAAAATGACCTCCTGACGGAGAATCGTGAGCTTCTTTCAAAACGATATTGATAAAGTCTTTCGGTACAATCAATTGAAGAATTTTGAACTTCAAATTTGGGCTAATCCATTCTTTATATAAGATATCATCTACAACTAACAACGAATCCCATTGAGACAAGTATAATTTTATAGATTCATCCTCCGAAGAAACATCTTGACATAAAAGTTTGATGTTATTCTTTTTACAATTTAAAATGGTCTTAATGACATTGTCCTGATGTTGACGTTTTCGCCAATCAGTTAATGAAGACTCTTCAAAACAAATACGACCTACAGTACAACTGTTATTTAAGAATTTAAATTCTAATTTCGAACAATAAGTACAAGATGAACTGTTACAGGGTCTTCTCGAGAGTCCATCTGCATTACCATGCGAAATACCTTTACGATGTAAAACTTGAAAGTCATATTGATCAAGTTTTCCTATCCATCTTGCTAATTGACCATCTAAGTCCTTAAACGAAAGTAGCCATGTTAAAGCAGAATGATCAGTTCTGATGAAGAAAGGTCGACCGCATAAATAATGATGAAAGTTTTTTACAGAATCTATAACTGCTAGTAATTCGCGACGAGTTACACAATAATTTCTTTCTGCCTTAGACAAGACGCGACTATAATAACCTATAACGACTTCTCTATTATCCTGATTTTGAGAAAGGACAGAACCTAAACCATGATTAGAAGCATCAGTATCCAACAGAAAAGGTGAATTTAACCGAGGAAAAGCTAAGATAGGTGGCGAAGACAGAGCCTTTTTCAGATTTAAAAATGCAGTTTGACATTCATCCGTCCAAACAAAAAATATCTTTTCGATCTGCCAAATTGTACAAAGGTTTAGCTATAGAAGAGAAACCTTTAATGAAACGCCTATAATAAGAACACAATCCAGTAAAACTTTTAATTTGATCTTTATTTACTGGAATCGGCCATTGAGTTATCGTTTCAATTTTCTTAGGATCTGTCTTCTTGCCGGATTCGGACACTATATGACCAAGATATTCTACTTCACGTTGGAAAAAATTACATTTCTTTTTATTTAATCTCAAATTTGCTTGCCAAATCCTTGAAAAAACAGTCCTAAGGTTGTCTATCTTGTCATCAAATGATTTAGCCATAACCATGACATCATCTAGATAGATTAAGCAAATATCATCAAGAATATCTCGAAGAATTTTCTCCATTAGTCGCTCGAAAGTAGCGGGAGCATTGCACAACCCGAAAGCCATAACAATAAATTGCCATAAACCGTTACCAATTGAAAAAGCAGTTTTTTCTCTATCTTCTTCACGGATTTTTACCTGCCAATAACCGCTTTTTAAGTCTAAAGTGGAAAACCAAGAATTTCCAGCCAGTTTCTCTAGAGTGTGATCTATTCTAGGTAAAGGATAAGAATCTTTAACTGTTTTTGAATTTAATTTACGAAAATCAACGCAAAATCTCCACGCACCATCTTTTTTCTTTTTTAACACTATCAGAGAACACCAAGAACTGGAAGATTCTTCAATAACACCTTGGTCTCGCATGTCTGAAATCATTTTATTGACTTCAGCTTTCAGATGAAATGGTATAGGACGAACCGATTGTTTAATAGGAACTGAATCTGTTAATTGAATTGTATGCTCAATAAGGTTACATTTACCTGTTACATCGTTATCTTCAAAAATATCTTGAAAATCAGTAAGAAGTTGTGAAAATTTATTCTTTTGAGAAAAATTCAACTCTTTTGAATTTTTCTCAAGTAAATCTTGTAGTTGAGCAGGAAATTCAGTACTTAATTGTATAATTCTAGAACAAATTTTTTGGTTAACGTTAGTCCTAACAGAGTTTGGAACATCAGAAAAAATGTCATTAATAGAATCTGCAATTCCGGAGTTATTCAAAAAATCGCAGCCAAGTATACAATCATCGATTATATCGGCAACAAAAACTATCATACGAACAGAATATTTACCTAAACAAATCTGAACAATAGTCTTAAATTTAATAGGAACACTTTCACCTGTAGGGTATTTCAAAGAATCCTGAATGAGAGGAATGCAAAGGCAATTTTTGTCAACAAATTTTGAATTCAAAATAGAAACATCTGAACCTGAATCAATTTTGAGTATGCAAGTCTTATTATCTACCGTGCCTTCGAATTCAAAAGTTTTAAAATTTCTAAGAACTCTACATACCCGAGGAAAAGGAGTAAATTGAGGAGCTCTTACATCAGTAGTTAAACTCGCTCCCGAAAGTCTAACAATATTCAGTTTTCCTGTTGAGAGTTCGGGCAGTGTGTACGAACGTGGCCTTTTTGTTTACAAGCAAAACATTCAACGTTTTTAAGCCAATCCTTAACGTTGAAATCCTTAGCTTTTCCATTCGGAGCTTTGAAGTCAGTTTGTTTGTCTGATATATTTTGCGGTGAAGTTTGAGATGTTTTAATCTCATTCTTTTGTGAAAATGAAGTCCTATTCTGTTCCCTGATAGTTTTAATTTCTTGTGCTCGAGATAAGGCAATCTTTAATGACGTAATTTTTTCTAACTGAAGTATTTCTTTAATCCCTTTATTAAAAATACCAGTGATGAATTGAGAACAAGCTATTTTATCCTGAACTTCACTAGAACATTCCGAATAAGCTAAAGTAGCTAATCTTTCAATATCAGCAGCCAAAGTCGGAAAATCTTCTCCTAGTTTTTGACATCTGGTGTGAAAGAGTGAATAACTAATAGATTCTAAATGTTTGTCCCCGAATCTTTCTTCTAATTTCTGTATCAGTGAATGAAAAGTTATTGTTTCAGATGTCGGATAACTTCTAAGAATAGATCGAGCATCGCCACGTAAGCACGAACCTAAAACTACCATCTTTTTATCATCTGTCCAACGATTAGCTTTTGAAATAAGCTCAAACTGACACAAAAATTCGCAAAGTGGTGCTGAACCATCGTATGTATCGACTTTTAGAGTGTAACCTATCCCTAGATCTGTGAGTGGAATCGGTGTATTCGTTGCTGGATATGCTTGCGCGAGGTTGGGTTGAGCATGTGACAAAATACGTGTGTTTGTGAGGTTAGAAGGATAGCGACTTAGCTGGTTGACTTCCTGACGAAGTCGGTTGAACTCTCGACGAAGCTCAGAGAAGTCTGTATTACGCGCGCGCAGCTCTGTTACGAGACTCTGCTCTTGGCTGGCCTGTAGCTGTAGCGCCTTTTCAAGTTCACAGCATTGAGCTTTTTCAGCATCCAGCTGAGCGCGCAATGTTGTCACTTCTTGAAGAAGATCATCGGACATTGCTCGCGACTCGCTCAACGACAGCAATGCCTCTTGCAGAGCCGAATTAGCGGTCGATGCAACAGCAGGAAGTACAGGGTGCAGTGCAGGAGTATCTGAAGGGCCATTTAAATTCGGAAAAAATAAATTAGTACCTGTATGTTGGGTTGGGTTATGTCTGTGACATCCGATTGTTGTTCGAAATGTCCTTGTGTATTAGTGGCGATATCAGAGGCAGCAGCTATTGCAGCAGCAACCGAAGCGGCATCAGCAATATTCGTCGTAATTGTATTAGCGCTTGCCGCTGCCTGCGCTCTTGTCCTCGGTGGTGTCCGGTGTGTAGACATAGTTGAGATTCAAACTTAATAGAAGAAACAAATGTCGGATCCCGGAGGGGCCCCCAAAATGTTATAACCACTACTAATTAATGAAATAAAATACAACGATATGTAAAAGAAACTAAAACTTGTATTAGAATCGTTGAAAATAGCGTGTGTATATAATATCAGCTCATGAACACAACTAACTAACTAATAATAATACAGATTACTTAGCAACCAAACAATCACTTAGTAACCAACAAATTGGAACATATCGAATATACTACAATATTATTGTGTTAATAATCGATTGCACCTTTTATTCAGTCTTACTAGCTTTGCATACAACTAGCAATGACTTTTTTTGCACCTCGCTTAAAGTTTTACGCTTATATCGGCAACAAGTGCAAACTGCCAAATCGCAACGAGATCAAGACTCCGGTTAATCTAGTAGCAAAAATTGGTGAACAGCTGGGAATAAAATAAATATTTCTTTATACACTACATGTAAATGTATAAAAGAAAATCCGTATTACATGTGTGCAAGTGGCAATAACAATGGGAACAACTTCATGCGTAATAAGTGGAGTGGGAATTAAGCAGCTCAACAATGTTAGTGCAAAATTATAAAATGCCCAAATTATGACTATTTCAATAAAAATCATAATATATCATACTGTAACGAGGTTTAGACTCAGCGTTGTAACTCATTAACACAAAAGTCGAGGGTGTTGAGCGGAGACGGTTTCGGCCAGCGGGCAGGCTAATGAAGGAGAGCCCGCCTGATTCGACAACTCAGCTCTTCTGAAGGACTCCTGTCCTCATTGTCGGTTAAAGCATCGTGTTGTCCAACGCCAGGGTCGAGGCACACGAGAGAGGTCGCATCGCCATGATGATAAGGAATTGGCAAGGATAAAATAAATAAATGTCGGAAAGCTTGATCCGTCAAGATCTTTATAAAGCACATATAAAGCGATACACGCAGTGGCTGGATAGACAGAGATAGCCGACAATCAGCGCACAGGTTAGAGAGAGAGAGAGAGAGAGAAAGAAGCTCAACTAATACTTACAAGCTCGCAGCCCAGGTTATCACGTAAACTCGCTGTAGACGCAGGGATCGGGCCAAGCGGCGTAATTATTACATGCGCAGTGCAGCACACACACCCGCACAGGAATGCTCGGCGTCCGTCACCAGGGAAGCACGTCGAGATCTCTGCCTTATCTGCCGTCGAGGCGGCGAGATAAGGCCGAACAGTGCATCATACACACTCCCGTCGGGAATCTCCTGACGTCCGCTGTCGGGAAATGTTGTCATCCTCGGGTTTGCCGGTTAGAAGGTGAACAAGACCTGCGGCAAAAGGACTAGTACGCGTGCTACCGGTCAAGAACGAAGAAGGCCGGCAGAAAAACAAACAACTTTCTCCGCGTCGCATCTCTTTTTCACACACTCGCTGAGAGAATGCCTCTCTCACCGCTCGCGCACGTGAGCAAAACTCGAGCGTGTCTCTCTCTCTCGCTAGCTCCCTACTTATCTTGCAAGCCAGCCATCGAAAAAAAAACATACTAGGAATACAATATGTGTGGATACATAATAATACGAAATGAGACCGGGGAGACAGACCTAACGAGTAGCTATCGCACTCATTATAATACAATACTAATTATAACGCAATAGATTATGAATTGTGTGAAATACTACAAAATAGAATACAAAATAGAGTATATATAGAAGAAATAACTGACTATTCTGTGCATCTTAATTATCAACGATATTTCGACAAGATAGAGCACACTTGAACAACGCAGCAGGTAACAAATAAGAAAGTTGGAGTATCAAGTAGTGCATCGATCGGATCACTAACATCACTAAGTTTGATGACTATATATTCCATATATATATAACCATAGTACATGTATGTAATAAAGTTTTTTAACAAACTCCAAGAGTTTTTTTATAACATGTGAATGAAAACTACCATTTTCGGCGCCTAGAAAGTGAACCAAAAATAGAGTTTCCCGAACATCACAAAGTGGAACGAGAATTCTTCTCCAATACGTAAATTAATGATTTGATTCAATTTACATTCACTCGTTTTATTCTGGTAGAAATGTAGCAGTCGTAGCTTACATGCAAAAACATAGATTGTATAAATTTTACTGCTTGTTTTTATTTCAGATTGAAAAATGAAAATTAATCCGTTAAACGTTCTAAACTTATTATTAGCATACTTTCAAGCGTTAAACATACCAGATAGTGTCACGAATTATCATGAAACAGATTTGGCCGAAAAAATAGAAGAAATTTTAATAGATGCAACATATGATTTCAACGATGTAGAAATATTACTGATGACTCTTTGAATTTTCAAGAAGAGTATAATGACCATAATACGGAAATAATTGAAGATGAAGTGCAACATCATTTTCCTGCTCCGGATATAGCACCGACAAATCAATGTACAGCAGATAATGAAGAACTAGATTTTGAATACAAAAAAAGAGCTGTAGATTTTTGGAGAAGTAGCAAAACAAAGCAAAATTTAAGTCTAAAAACACTGCAAAAGAGATTCAAAAAAGTATCATCTATTAGTTAGCTACGTCGTTGGGCTCATTCAATTAATAAAGGTGGCACGTATAGAGAAAAAGTAGCACCAATTTGTCAGTATACCCTGGATAATTTTAAAGCAGCTTTCGACAATGGTTCAATTATCTATGATGAAGATATAATTCGATTGGCCTTAAAATATAAAAAAGAAATTGGTTTTGATGATAATAGATTCAAAGCTTCTAAACATTGGTTATTCAAATTTAAGCAAGCACACAGAATAGTTTCTAGAAAAATAAATAAGTTTATAACAAGAAAAACCCTAAAAAGTAGTGCAGATTTTACGGCTAAAGCTGAAGCATTTATCGATGACGTTAAATCGTGTATACCAAGGATTGGACTCGAAAATTTGTACAAATTAGATCAGAGCGGATTTTAGCTAGAAATGCATTCTGGAAGAACATAAGCAGTAGAAGAAGAAACGCAAGTGCAATATCTGGTACAGTCAATTTCAGCAACAATGCAAAGTTATACTATACAGCCAATAATATCAGCTACTGGAAAACTGTTGTCACCGCTATTTCTAGTTTTAAAGGAACCAAGTGGCAAGTCTGGCCCTATTGTAGAACAAAACATATTTAAACCAGAAAATATGTACGTGGAAGCATCCAAATCTGGAAAATTAACAACAAGTTAGGGATCTAATAACAATTTTTACATTGAAATATCGTTGATCAGTTAATTAGTAAGTCGTTTAATTGCAGATCACTTCAAAATCTGGTTCGAAAAAATATTTTATCCCCATATAGGCCAACACTTAATATTAATACTTGATTCTTGGAGTGGTCATTCTGACAAAGTTATAAAAGAAACGATGCCACAAAATAAAATTATTAACATAAAAAAAATTCCAACTGGAACCACCGGAAAAATACAACCACTTGAGGTCAATGGATTCCGTATTTGGAAAAACTTTGCCCGAACATTTTCTGATAATGTAATGTTAATGGATCATGATATGAATTTACGTGTGAGAAATAATATAATTAAATTTCAATCATTGGTTCACAACCGACTGTCTTCACCGAGATATATAGATTTATTTAAATATTCCTGGTATAAAGGCGGTTACGTCAATGAAAAACCAGATAAATTTAATAATCCTATAGATTTAAGTTTTGGAATGTCATGTGCAACACATTGTGAAAAAGAAGGGTTCACAAACATTGCAATTGTACGATGTAGTTGGTGCAAAAAAGCATTTTGCTTTAAACAATGTTATGAGAGCTACCATTATTGTAAAAACTTCATAAAATAATATATTTTATGCCCAATACAAAAAATGCACTATGGCAAAAGATAAAAGATTGTAGATTATTATTATTATACTCTAATATTATAAACAAAAATACATTATAAGTTAAATTTATTATAAAGGAATTTTAATAACATTCTGATAATAATTTCTACGGAAATTATAAAATTGCTTCATACACAGAATTTACTTGTTTACAAATTTAGGAATTTGAGGTGGTTTGGTTAAAAAGTACAGGCATCTAGCCTATTTGTTGTTTAGGGATTTAGGGTTTAAGGCTCTTTAGTTCACATGTACAGGCTACAAAGATCACACATTTGTAAACAAGTTTTTATGAAAGTTAAAATTTTTTTTCGACATTTTCGTGCACCACATTGGTTCCGCCATTTTAAATTTTCAAAATCTGATATCAGATTTGGAACGAGCGATCTCGAAAACCCCTATATACAAACTTTCTACAAAATATTATGGATTGAAGTATACTTATAGTTATTTTATTTTAGGGGTGGTTTACCCCCTCTTAGGTGTAGTATCTATGAAAAAACCAAAAAACTTAATTTGTTTATTATAGATGTTTAAAAATCTTTTCCAATTTTTTTAGTCGTTTAAAACTTTTTTATTATATAAAATTTTTTTTTCGATATTTCCGTCCGCCATATTGGTTCCACCATTTTAAATTTTCAAAATCTGATAATAGATTTGTAATCAGTGACCTCGGAAACCTCTATATACAAACTTTCTACGAAATATTATGTATTGAATTACATATTTACAGTTATTTTGTGTTAGGGGTAGTTTACCCCCCTTAGGGGCAATATTTATTAAAACACGGAAAGACGTCAACTAAATTTTGTTATTATGGATGTTTAAACATTTCTTTAGTTTTTTTTAGTCGGTTTAGACTTTTTTATTATAAAATTATGCCAAAAAATATGTTTTCAACCCCTAAAAAATAGGGGATGCTACCCTTACTCTTCAATTCACCATGAAATACTTGCTCCTTTTGTAAGAAATAACCACCAATTTGTTTCACTGAAAAATATTTATTTTAAGCCGAGATATTAAAAAGAACGCTTTTTTGGGGTTAACTTTAGGGGAGGTTATTACTCCTTAAAAGTGAAAATTAGCTGATAAAAAGAATACGTGTCTCTTATTTTTTTATGTTCTACAATATGTATCAAAATCATCAAAATCGGTGAGTTCAGGTTGGATACCTTTCCTTATTAGTTTTCTCTGTATTAAGGGGACCAGAGGGTGTTTCGTAGTGAAAAATTAACACTTTGTTTATTGCCGCGTAGAAATCATTCTACTGAAGATATCGATGTAGGACTTTTTTCAGCTGAAAGTATTCTATATAAGCTTTCATTTTCTTTGTTATAAGTTCCAGAATAATCATTGTACACCTAATATGGACACAACAAAGACCAAGCTCTATTTTTCAAAAAATGGGGCTTTGCCACGCCTTTCTGAACGCCAGAGTGGACAAAAATCGTTTTGTGAGAGCTCATTTTTTTTGTTATGAACCGGACTACAGAATGAGCGGAGCACTTTTATAAAAAAGATAATTCTTCCTATTTTTTGAGGATAATTTGCAAAAAAAATTTTTTTGAAAAATTAAAATTTCATATATTGGCTCAAAAAAATAGGAAGAATTATCTTTTTTAGAAAAGTGCTCCGCTCATTCTGTAGTCCGGTTCATAACAAAAAAAATGAGCTCTCACAAAACGATTTTTGTCCACTCTGGCGTTCAGAAAGGCGTGGCAAAGCCCCATTTTTTGAAAAATAGAGCTTGGTCTTTGTTGTGTCCATATTAGGTGTACAATGATTATTCTGGAACTTATAACAAAGAAAATGAAAGCTTATATAGAATACTTTCAGCTGAAAAAAGTCCTACATCGATATCTTCAGTAGAATGATTTCTACGCGGCAATAAACAAAGTGTTAATTTTTCACTACGAAACACCCTCTGGTCCCCTTAATTTCTATTCCTATCCCATCACTGTAAATCTCTGTTTCTTTCAACATTTCCCTCATTCCTTCCTCATTATCCGCCACAATTACAATATCGTCCGCGAGGCGATAAAAAGGGTTCAAATACAAGAGAGGGTAAAGTCGGACAACTTACCAGTAGAAGGGGAATTAGGAAATAAAATAGTAGAAGAAAGAAAAGAAGAGGAAGAAAAAATGGTAGATGACTGGAGCGAAGAAAGTATAAGAGAGTATCAGAGATGGATAGATGCAATAGAGGGAACAGAAAAATGGAAAGAGATAAAAAATAGAGTGAGTAACGTAGTCGTAAAAAAGAAGATAAGGGAAAAAAAGGATCGAAATAAAGCTGGTGGAGAGAATAATGTAGAATAAAAATGACTAGGGTGATGACAGAATTAAATAAGGTGAGAAAAGGAGAAGGAGACAGAGGCAAATACCTAGAAGCAAAGAGAGAATACAGAGAGGAAATAAGAAAAGCGAAAGAAGCTGAGGGAAAAAGAGTGGCAGAAGAAATAAGAAAAGATAAGACGGGAAGAAAATTCTGGGATAAAGTGAATAGCAATAGGAAGAAAAGAATCGGAATAGATAAAAATATAGGAAAAGAAGAGGGGTTAAAGCACTTCAAGGGGCAACTGGGAGAGAAAGAAAAGGAAGAAAGCAAAAGGGAAGAAACCGAAGACAGCGAAGGAGAGGAAGGTGAAGAGATCAAAGTAAGAGAAGTAAAAGAGGTAATAAGAAAAATGAAAAAGAAAAAGGCGACAGGAGAAGATGGTATAGCAAATGAAGCGTGGATGGAAGGCACGGAAGGCTTGTTATAAGATATGACAAAATGCCTAAACGGAATATGAAACGGAGAAGGATATCCGGAAGAATGGAGGAAGGGAATAATATTACCTATACATAAGAAAGGGAGAAAAGAAGAAGTAGAAAATTATAGAGGAATAACGCTGATGGACACGGGATATAAAATATATGCGGAAATACTGAGGAAAAAGCTGGAAAGAGAACTAGAAGCTAAAGAAACGCTAAGCGATACGTAGATGGGATTCAGGAAGAAAAGAGGAACAATGGACGCAATATACAGGGTGGCCCATTTTAAGTGATCCACTCAGATATTTAGATTGGAGTGAGTTTTATCGAAAAAAGTTTCAGACAAAAGTTACTCAACTTTGAGGGGGCCATGTTTCTATGACCTTGGATTTGACCTTGGAGGTCATGTTCAAGGTCATTTCAAGGTCAACTTTGTTTTTTTAAATAGGAACCCCCATTTTTGACCCCGGATTCGGAAAGAGCGGGAAATTTTACGTCCAAAACGGTATTTTTAAAGTTTTTTTCATGGCCTTGAGAAGGTCGATTTAAGGTCAAATGCTTGAAAAACTGCATAAAAGCGTTTTTTTAATTTTTAAGATATCGAAAAATGACCTCTACAAAATTTGTTCAGAACAGAGTGGGCCACCCAATTCACCAAAAACCTTTGACCTTTGATCTCATTTTGAAGGTCATTTCAAGGTCGAAGTGTTTTTTGTAATGGAAATCCCTCTTTTTAACCCCGGATACGCACATAGCGCGAAATCCGACGTTTGGATAAGGTATTGTGTTGAGTTTCGCGCTATGTGCGAATCCGGGGTCAAAAAGAGGGGTTTCCATTACAAAAAACACTTCGACCTTGAAATGACCTTCAAAATGAGGTTAAAGGTCAAAGGTTTTTGGTGCATTGGGTGGCCCACTCTGTTCTGAACAAATTTTGTAGAGGTCATTTTTCTATATCTTAAAAATTAAAAAAACGCTTTTATGCAGTTTTTCAAGTATTTGACCTTAAATTGACCTTCTCAAGGCAATGAAAAAAAATTTTAAAATACCGTTTTGGACGTAAAATTTCCCGCTCTTTCCGAATCCGGGGTCAAAAATGGGGGTTCCTATTTAAAAAAACAAAGTTGACCTTGAAATGACCTTGAACATGACCTCCAAGGTCAAATCCAAGGTCATAGAAACATGGCCCCCTCAAAGTTGAGTAACTTTTGTCTGAAACTTTTTTCGATAAAACTCACTCCAATCTAAATATCTGAGTGGATCACTTAAAATGGGCCACCCTGTATGTATTAAAAAAAATAATAGGAAAGAAAATAAGGGAAAAAGTAGGAAAACTATTTGCATTCTTTTAGAAAAATAGGTAATGAAACGAGAGGAAGCAGGTATTGGGAAAAAGAAGAAAATAAGAGACGAGAATGTGCATGAAAGAGGAAGAAAACTGGAAGCACATAGTAGAAAAATGTGAAAAAAGCAAAAAGGATGGGGAAGAATGGGAAAAAATAATAATAGGAAGCAAAGAAAAGTTAGCATGGATGATGAAGCTAAAATGGAAAAGAAAAAGAAACGAAGAGAAGAAAGAAAAAGAAAAACAAGAATTCAACATTTCAAGACCCTCAGGACAGAAGGAAACAGAAGACAGAGACGCAAGACTCGCAGACACATCTACATACGCAAACATACACATAAACACACACACATAAAACACAAGTATTAGCAACTACGCAAGCGAGAGGAAGCAGGTATTGGATGCAGGAGCAAAAAATGGAAAAGAAGGAGTATCGAAGAAGAGAAAGAAAAAGGAAAATAAGAAGACAAAATTATAAGACACTGAGGAAATGTAAAGCAGAGGAAGGAATAGAAGAAATGAGAAAAAGATGTCAAAGCCTTAATAAGGAGAAAGACAGGTGATTAACAAGAAAGAGAGAAAAAGCAAAAGAAAGGCAAAGGTTAAAAGGCAAAAGAAAGTAGCAAAGGAAGAAGTCGAAAAGAAAATAAACAAGAAAGGGAGAAACAGAAGAGAGGGAAAGGCAGATCTCGGAGAGAGAGAGAGGAAGAGAATATTTATCAACAGAAAAATGGGAAGAAAAGCTGAACAGACAGAAGCAGAAGATAGGGACGCAAGGGTTGCAGGCACACCTACATACGTACACATATACACAAAACACACACACACACACACACACACAAAACAGACATTATCAATTACACAAATTGGACACGAGACACAATTGTAATATAAGAAGCGAAAACCAAATATAACATATAAGTTGTAAATAAATAAACTAAACTAACAAACATTAAACATAAAATCTCAAAACAACCGTTACCGATATTTTTCATAGAAATTAAAATGAAAGAAAATAACAAAGAAATATATAAAATCAATAAATTAATGCAACAAATAATTAGTTTTGAGACTCCGTGAAAGAAAATAAAAATTCCTCAGTGCATACGTTGCCAAGAATTTGGTCATATTAAAAATTGTTGCTACAGAATACCAAAATCTGCGTAAAATGCGCTAATAATCATTTAACATCAGATTGTCCCATCCAACACAAAATTAAAGATGTGAAATGTGCAAGCTGCGGAGAAAACCATGTAGCTAGCAACAAAGGATGCAGTGCAAGAAAACTCCTGCAACAAAAACTTTTTCCAGCATTAAGGTCAAAACAGTTTGCAGTATCAAAAGAAGAAAATACCATTAGACCAAATGTTTCGTATGCACAGGCTACTAGTGGTAATATATTCATACCAAGTGAAGAACCCAATCAAATACAGCCACCTCAATCAAACGTAAACAATAACAGTGACAGTCAGCTGGTAAACATGATGACTCAACTAATGAACAGAATGGACACGATGTTAAACCTGCTTACAACGCTCATAAACAAGATTAAATGAATACAGGAATAAAAATAGCAATATGGAACGCTAACTGTTTAGCGCAAAGAAGTATGGAATTAAAACCTTTTCTCATAGAAAACAATATAGATATAATGCTAATATCTAAAACACATTTCACCGATAAAAATTTTCTAAAAATACCACGATATATGTTATTCACTACAAATTATCCAGACGGCAACGCACACGGAGGAAAGGCTATAATAATTAAAAATACTAAATATAAACATGACGAAATTGAACCATATAAATATGATTATCTACAAGCAACCAACATCGCAATCACAGATAACTACGGTCAAATAATAGTTTCAGCATTGTATTGTCCTCCAAAACATAAGATAACGAAGGAACAATACAAAAAATATTTTGATAGCCTGGGAAACCGCTTTCTTGTAGGAGGCGACTACAACGCTAAACATCCATGGTGGGGGTCTAGATTGATAACGCCGAATCCAAAAGGAGCCATTCTGTACACAATGATGAAAACAGAAAATTTAACGCTAATATCAATAAGTGAACCTAAATACTGGCCCTCCAATATAAATAAACTACCGGACTGAATAGACTTTGCAATTATAAAAGGCTTATGTTCTAAAAATATAACAGCTAAATCATGCCTCGAATTAACTTCAAATCACTCCCCAATTATTATTAATTTCGCCTCAATAATAGAATTAAACTTAAAGAAAAACAGCCTCTTATACAATGAAAAAACAGATTGGAATTTATACAGAGAAATATTAAATGAGAAACTTTCGTGTAACATACCACCAAAAACAAAATAAGATATTAATATTGCAATTGAAAATGTCAATAATATTATTTGTAATGCTGTTAAAAACGCGACTCCAATATACACTATAAATAAAAAAACAAATTTTACCAACTCTAAAGCTGTATCTGACAAAATTAAAGAAAAAAGAAGATTAAGAAAAATTTGACAGCAAACTAGATTACAAATAGATAAATCGAAATATAATCGATCAATCAAAGAACTCAAACAAATTCTCTACAATGAAAAAAATGAGAATATAAATAACTGCTTAACGAACCTAACTGCAACCGAGGCAACTGATTATTCACTTTGGAAAGCAACAAAAAAAAAATAAACCAACCGCCAAGCTTCTCTCCTTCTATTTTAAAAAATGACATGTCATGGGCTAGAACAGATATCGATAAAGCTAATACTTTTGCTAAACATTTACAAAACGTATTCAACCCACCGCAACGTAAAATAACGATTGATGAAAAACAAAATTTATTAAATTACAATCAAAATAATAATGTAAATAATTACACACATAAGAGCATTGAAACTAAAGAAATAAATCATATAATTCGCCATTTAAAAAATGAAAAAAGCCCGGGACACGATAATATAAATACAAGGTTATTAAAAGAACTTCGAATAAAAGCGGTAAGATATATAACCATTCTGCTAAATTCAATTTTTCGCTTACACTATTTCCCTACGGTATGGAAAATAGCAACAATAATACTTATATCAAAACCGGGTAAACCGCCCCAACAAGTAACTTTATACAGGCCAATCAGTCTACTGCCAACGTTATCCAAAATCTGTGAAAAAATAATAATTAAAAGACTACATAAAATACTAACAGAACAAAATATAATTCCAGATCACCAATTCGGTTTCCGTAATAATCATGCTACAATAGAACAAATAAATAGAGTAACGACAAAAATAAGAAATACCTTTGAAAAAAAACGAATACGGTAATGCAGTATTTCTTGATGTAGCACAAGCATTTGATAAAGTTTAGCACAAAGGGCTATTATATAAACTAAAAAAAATTTTACCAAAAGAACTTTACTTACTACTGGAATCATATCGAAGTTCTAGAATCTTTAATCTAAGAGTAAATAATGAAACAACAGAACTTTATCCAATAAAAGCCGGTGCCCCTCAAGGAAGTGTTCTTGGTCCTATATTATACCTAATTTACACCCATGATCTCTCCAAAATGGAAGATGTCAGCATAGCCATGTACGCAGATGATACAGCAATATTAATATCTCACGCTAATGAAATAACAGCCTCCAACATAATGCATAAATACCTAGACATAGTTCTTAAATGGTTCAACAAATGGAGGATAACGATAAATGAAACTAAATCAATTGAAGTAACTTATACAAAAAAGAAAGGATACTGTCCATCGGTATACATAAATAATCACCCAATTCCACAAGGAGAGAAAGCTAAATATCTTGGAATGCACCTGGATCGAAGACTTACGTGGAGAGACCATATCTGGACCAAACGAAAACAACTCAATCTACAAACGAGGAAATTTTACTGGTTACTAGGAAGAAAATCCAAACTGTCAATCAAAAACAAATTACTAGTATACAAATCCATAATTAAACTAGTATGGACGTACGGCATACAACTGTGGGGTACAATCACAAAGTCCTAACATCGATATCATAGAAATATTTGAAAACAAAACAATAAGATACATCACTGATGCACCATGGTATATAAAAAATGAATACTTAAGGAAGGATGTCAAAATTAAGACCGTAAGAGAAAAAATTGAATCAACTTGTAAAAAATATACCAGTAGAATAATGGAACATTTAAATCGTCTAGTAAATGAACTAATTCATACAACACCAATAGGCTTTTTATCAGTATTATTTCTTCCTGCGTCGTTTTTTTATCCTCCGAATTCCTCTTTCCACCCTTGCTTATCTGTTCGCTTCCCACCCTTACATTGAAATCCCCTGCTATAATAAATTTCTTCCCTTCAACTAACCTCACCTCTATTACCCCTTTCAATTTGCTGACCATTCTGCTCGTTTTCGCGTTGTTATAAATTGTTATAAAATCAATTTTTTCTTTCTCCATCCAAATAATTCTTATTACTATTCCATATTCCCATTCTTCTATCTCCCCGTTTTTACCTATCTCTTAATCCCTACTATAACCTCCCCACTTGCTCGCCCTCTCGTTTTCACTTTGATCGCCGTCTTCATTCCCCACCTATATTTTTTGTTTAATTTTTTAATTAAATTTAGTTTTTTACTTTTTTCTACCCACGTCTCCTGTAATACAAGGGTGGTCCGATAAGTACTTAGCCTACAAAAGAAAAACGAAAATTTTGGAAAAGTGGCGTTTTATTTTTCAACATAGTCTCCTTTTAGTTCGATACACTTGGCCCAGCGATGCTCCAACTTCTTTAACCCGTCTAAAAAATACGCTTCCTCGAGGTCTGAAAAGTAGGCTTCCGTGGCAGCGATTACCTCCTCATTCGACTTAAATTTCTGCCCGGCGAGTGACTTTTTCAAGTTTGGAAACAAAAAGAAGTCGCACGGGTCTAAATCTGGAGAATACGGTGGATGGGGCAGCAGTTTGTAGCCTAATTCGACCAATTTGGCCATGACGACGGCGGAGGTGTGAGCCGATGCATTGTCATGGAGGAAGAGCATTTTTTTTTTCGCCAAATGGGGCCGTTTTTTCTGCAATTCAACGTCGAATCGGCCCAATAATTCGGCATAGTACAGCCCTGTGACCGTTTTGCCCCTCTCCAGGTAGTCGATGTAGATTACACCTTGTGAATCCCAGAAAACGGTGGCCATCACCTTTCCGGCCGATAGGGCAGTCTTCGCCTTCTTCGGAGCACTTTCGCCGGGTAAAGTCCACTGTTTCGACTGTTCCTTGGTCTCTGGTGTATACCAGTGGAACCATGTTTCATCGACTGTCACGAAACGACGCAGAAACTCCTTCGGATTGCGCTTAAACAGCGTCAGACATTGCTCTGAAGTTGTCCCATCGCGCCGACAGCTTTCTCATGCCCAAAATTTCATGCCGGACATGATCCACGCGGTCTTTTGAGATGCCTACGATCTTAGCTATCTCGCGCACCTTCAATCGTCGATCTGCCAATACAAGATCGTGAATTTTTGTCACGTTATCCTCCGTGGTAGCCGTTTTCGGAGCACCTGGACGTGGCTCTTCAAAAATCGACGTGCGACCACGTTGAAACTCGTTAAACCAATTTTTGACGGTCGCCATCAAAGGAGAAGAGTCACCGTACACAGCATCCAAGCGCTTTTTGATTTCGCTGCGCGATTTCCCTTCCAAAAACAAGAATCGAATCACCGACCGATACTGTTCTTTTTCCATTTTTCAAAAATCAACGGACACACTTGCTTTCACACGCTGTCAAAAATAAGCTACAACTCCGATCCGGCTGAAATCTTGACAGTAACCATCGAGAAGGTTGTACTACGTGATAGAATATTTCTTTTGCGAGAGTGGCGCCATCGGGCGGTGAGGCTAAGTACTTATCGGACCACCCTCGTAAAATAATGTCAAACTTGTTTAAAAAATCTTTGCATTTTAATATATTTTTACTCCCCACTACATTCCATGATACGCATTTATAACCTACCCCTCGTTATTCGTCGATCTCTCCACTCGTCGTTGCTTCTCTCATTGTCTTCTCCGTCGTTTTGTCATCTTCCTGGATCTCCAAGCTGTCGTTTTCCTCTTCCTCGATTGCTGTTTCTTCACTCGTTCTGAAACCCGTCGTAGAACTTTTCTGTGATTGCCCGCCATGGTATCCCTCTCCATTCCCGATGCTCGTCTTCTTATCTTCTGCCCCGAAAAAACATTCTCTCATTTGCCTCTACGAGACCCCCTCTTCTTTCGTCCCATAAGCTCATTCTTCCCTTGATTCTTATTTATAGGTAGCCTACCTGCACCTGTTTTTGTTTCTTCCTTTCTTGATCTGCTACCATCTCAATCCATTTTTGCACTTCCAATTCTCTGCATGTTCTATCTTCTTCTACACTTATTCCTATTTTTTCAAAAATTTCCGCCTGCTCCGTAAACGCCATTTTTTCCCCAAAGTTTTCAAAGGTCAAAAGTAGTCCTCCTCTCAACGGCCGGATTCTTCTTATTTCAAACTGCCTTCTTGTAGTTCCCATTATTATTTCGTATGCTTCTTCCTTCCATCTTCTTCCCGATGTCCTCACTCCTCTGATAAACACATTATTCTTTCTATCTCTCCTCTCTTTCATCTCAAACTCGTATTCTGATGTTTTCACTGCGTTGAGCTTATTCACTTCCAGTTCTCACTCTCTCCATCCACGCCGTTCTTGTCCGCGTTTACTTGTTGCTCTTCGTTTGCTCGTTGTGCCGCATCCTCTTCTTACTTTTCGCTTCGCTTGTTTTCTGCGCTCTCGTTAGCCTGCTTTCCTTTCTCCCTCCTACATTTGCCACTTCTAACCATTTTTCCTATTTCCTCCTTCAACTTTTCTTTATGTTCTCTCTCCTCTTCTCCCATTTGTTTTATCAATTCTGACATTTTTCGATCCAACTTCTCCACTGTCAGTCTTATCGTTTCTTTCGCCATTGTTACTGCTTGTGCATCAATTCTTCTTTGCTCTTCCATCTCCTCCATTCTATCCTGTAGTTTCTTTAATTTCTCTCCTACTCTGCTTCTCTCATCCTCGCTTGTGTCCATGCTCTTGTCTGTGTTTATATCCGTCCCTCGGTTTTCTATTCTCCTTGCTTCATTATCTTCCTTATTGGCCTCACCTTCTTTACCATTTAGCTCTTGTGCGTCTTTTATCTCCTGCTCCTTCCGTATTTCCTCACTTTTATCTTTCGCCGAATTCTCTCCTCGCCTTCCCTCACTATCCTTCTCCTTCTCCACCTCATCTTGTTCGTTTTCCTCAGCTACCTCGTCATCATCGGTCTCTATTTCCCCTGCCTGCTCAATTATTTCACTGTAATTTTTTCCTACGCTACCGTATGACCTTTCATCTGGCTTTCTCGGTGGTGTATGCACTAATATATACTTTTTGCAAAACCTATTTCCTTACTATCTTTCTCCCTTTGCATGAACTTTCTTATATCCTTTTTCCCACTGTTTTCCTTTTTCTCGTTTTCTACTTTCTTTGGTTTGCTCACTCTTGCTCTCCATTACTCGTCTCCTCCTTCCTGCTAGCTGCCGCCATAACCACACTTTTGTTGATCTTCGTACTTTCACTTATTTTGTTCTTACTCGCCCTTATTTTTCACTTTTTTATCACTCCTTCGTAACCTACCCTCTCACTCGTCCTGCCAGTCCACTTTTCGATTGTTTATTCTCTCCTTTATCTCAATATCACCACCTGAATTACTATCTTACACCACACACGTCTTTCCCGCCCGAGCTGTCGACCGGAAGTCTTCTCTTTATATATTTAATATTACTTATTTAAATATTATAATTTATAGAAATATTCAAGTTATAAAATCATTCTTCATACAACTAAAAGTTCTTCAGTCCCTATCGAGAGTCGATAAGTAGTAGACGTGTTTACAATCGCTTCTCATAACTCTCGGTGCTATACAATCACAATAACAAAATCAGGGCAATTGCCCTCACAATTATTGCTCTATAGCTACTGATAAAACATTTATCATCAAAATGTCCTCAGAAATAAAAAGTCAAAATTATAAAGATACACAAAACAGTGAAATTCTAACGTTCGTATCAAAAAAATCAATTAACCCTAGTTATGTAACTATACCTCAATCTGTTCAAAAAAGAAATCAAGGCCTCATCATGGAGTGCATGGACGATTTAAACCTTACCGATTATGCATGTGCAGTAGGAGAAATAGTGCAATCAACTAATATCATTGTAGTATCTAGGATCTCAAACAACCGAATCTATTTATACCTGTCCAACAAGGATCTCGTCAACGAAATTACAGATAAGCACGAATTTTTAATAATAAAAAATAAAACAGTTACCATTAGACCATTAATAAGTAAATTCAAAAAAGTAATTTTCTCAAATGCTCCGATTTGTATTCCGAACTATGTATTCGAAGATATACTCGAATAGTTAAATGTAAAAAGAGGCTCACCAGTTACAGAACTGAAAGCCTCCATTGCAAAAGAAGGATACTCGCATACTCGTATTTCAAGTTTTAGACGCCAAGTTTATATTAAGCCAGAGGACATTACAAATATTTTAAACATTTTTAAAATTTTGTATGACGAAATAAATTACTTTATCTATACAAGTACTAATTTCCTTAAATGTTTCAATTGTAACGTAGAAGGTCACTTAGCCAAAGACTGTAAGACTCTTAATAGTTCAAATGTAAACATAAACGGTAATCCACAAATTCCAAGCTATGAAACTATTGACGATATTGTATAATACTTATATACAAAACGAAACATTAATGGAAAATACCGCTAACTACAAAAGAACACACTCTTAAATTAGCTCGACAGATTCTCAACATGAAACAGGCGTAACTAAACAACAAACAAAAAAAACTAATAATTATTTCAAACAAATTAAAAAATATTTACAAGCCAGTAGTTCTAACAGCCAAACCGAAACAGTGGAAACAATTGAATTAAAGCATGACGAAATGGACGAAAAATTAAAAACTATAAAAAATAAATTAGACAAACCAGGTAATCCTCTAAACTACATTCAATTCAAAAGTCTCTTGGAAAATATAAAAGGAGTTAAAAATCCAATAGATATAATAAAACAATACACACAAGATTTAAATGAACTAAGATTATTTATCGAAACGGAAATATATCCAGCAGTTAATAACTGAAGTATAAAAATTCGCTGTACGTCACTATTAAAATGCCTCAAAAATCCAAATACAGTAATTACACCATTACCAACTCCTGGAAACTCTGATACCGAAGACATATAAAAAACAACAGCATTTACAACAAAATTACAAAAATGGCGAACTTACTCCAGTGAAATATAAATAGTTTTAGAGGTCAGTATGAATTTCTACAAGAACTAATAGCTGAACAACAATTAGATAAAATATGCCTCCAAGGAACAAATCTAAAAAAGGATCAATCTATTCAAATCAAAAATTATACATGTTACAATAAAAATCGATTAAACTGTCTAGCAGCTAGTGGAGGTGTTTGTATCTTAATAAAAAACAACTTATTCAGCAAAGAAATTAAATTAAATACACCAATCGAAGCTGTAGCAGCCAATGTTATAATTAATGAGAAATCAGTCTGTACTAGTAATATACATTTAAGCTGTCAAAATAATATCAATATCATAAAATTAGAAAATTTAACACAGCAACTTCCATCTCCACTCTTCTTTATAGGAGATTTTAACAACCATAGTTTTTTATGGGGCTCTCATAAGACTAACAACAGAGGAAAATGCATCGAAGAATTTCTAATTAATAATGATAACGTAGTTTTACTGAATGATGATTCACCAACTCACTTTAATATTGCAAACGGAAAAACAAGTTCTATTGATTTATCAATATGTAGTAATACAATCGCTACCGATATAGATTGGCAAGCTTTATACACTCTTTAAAAGTGATCATTTTCTCCTAATTATTAAGAACAAATATAACATTCCAACCCCAATAACGTACTTTTCTCGATGGAAGTATAAGCTAGCTGACTGGGAAAAATTCAAAAAATAATTCATAACAACATAAATAATTTAAACGAACTTATTAACAATAATAATGTATCTAATAATATCATGTAACAGGATGCCGCCTAGCCGCAAATCCCGGGTAATTGTAGTCCTCAATACGGCCAGACGGTGCTCTGCTAGCTGTATGCTTCTAGCACACTTACTCACCTGGCTCCGGTGTACGTATGCGCCGTGTCCACTCAGCGATCCAAATTGGGTGCGCGATCTCTCCGCAAAGTGGCGCTGAACATTATGGTCAATAGGTTCAAAACCACCTAGAGGCCAGCAATCTTGTTCAAACTTTATAATTTTTGGTGAGGATCTTTTTTATACTATATGGAAGAGAGCTGCGAAGCCCATTCTCCAAACTCACAAACCCAAAACCCACAAACACCAAACCCCAAACCCACAAACCCCAAACCCACAAACCCCAAACCCACAAACCCCAAACCCACAAACCCTAAACCCCAAACCCACAAACACCAAACCCCAACCCCCAAACCCACAAACACAAACCCACAAACCCAAACCCCCAAACCCACAAATCCACAAACCCAATACTCCAAAACCACAAACCCAATACTCCAAACCCCCAAACCCACAAACCCAAAACCCCAAACCCAAACTCCAAAACCCCCAAACCCAATACTCCAAACCCACTAACCCACAAACCCACAAACCCAAAACCCCAAACCCTCAAAACCCAAAAATCCCAAACCCACAAACATCAAACCTCAAACCCACAAACCCAAACTCCCAAACCCACAAATCCACAAACCCAATACTCCAAACCCACAAACCCAAAACCCCCAAACCCAAAACCCCAAATCTCCAAATCCCAAACCCACAAATCCAATAATCCAAACCCACAAACCCAATACTCCAAACCCACAAACCCAACACTCCAAACCCATAAACCCAATACTCCAAACCCACAAATCCAAAACCCCAAACCTAATACACCAAACCCACAAACCCAATACTCCAAACCCACAAACCCAAAACCCCTCAAACCCAAAACCCCAAACCTCCAAATCCCAAACCCACAAACCCAATACTCCAAACCCACAAACCCAATACTCCAAACCCACAAACCCAACACTCCAAACCCATAAACCCAATACTCCAAACCCACAAATCCAAAACCCCAAACCTAATACACCAAACCCACAAACCCAATACTCCAAACCCAAAACCCCAAACCCCCAAACCCACAAACCCAATACTCCAAACCTACAAACCTCTCTCTCTCGTAGAATTCATTTAACACATTGCACTTCATTATATCTTTTTATCCTGACTTCATCATTTTTTTTTAAATAACAGATTTTAATATGTAAGCTCTGTGTCAATTATAAATTTAAAAAACCCCGCACAAAATCAATGGAAAAATACTTTCGGTTAATTTAAATCTTACACTGACAAATCGATAGTTCGTAACATACTGATCAAATGTCTCCATGGGTACCATATCTGGAAACTCGTTTTTTAGGGACAAATCAAGGGTGTTAGCTCCAAAAATACATAGTATTCGTCTTAGCCATTTTAAGACGACAATGATATGCTTTCATTGAATGCATGTACATTGATTTATATTTTGTGGACATTTGAAAGTCGATGCACATATAAATACTCACAACCTCTTTCTCTGATCCGTATATCTCTTTGTTTTACGCGAAAGTGATAGTGTACGGTGACCCATTCTTAGCCGAATCCAGGATCAACGGCGTGGACGTGATGGGCGTCTGATCCCGGTGAGTGTGTGTGTGTGTGTGCATGTGTGTGTGTGATTTTATGTGTGTGTGGGTTAGTTCATGTGTAATTATCTACGTGTGTTAGTGTTTGTGTGTGTTATTCATTATGCGTGTTAGTGTTAGAAAATGCACAATGAAATATTGAAACTCGACTTGTTATTGAGAGACTAGCCCAGGAGTAATCGAGTTTGAATATTTCATTTCACTTTTTATATATTTCATTTCACTTTTTCACCACTAGATAGGAGCCTCACTCTCTCTAGAACTTTTTGTTTGCCATAATCCTTAAGTAGAACCGTTTCGTTTTTTTTTTCAATATGTGTCTACGAAAGCGACTACTTGTTTCGTACTGACGATGGCCGGTCAGTAGTCGTAAGCCGATACACAATTCTATATTTTTAAAAAAACATTCCTTTTTTTCTAAAAATACCAACTCTTGCCATTGTAATCTCAATATGCATGGTTATGAGGCTGCCACCACTGCAGTCCACCATTGCAGGATATTGCGGAGAAGAGTTCGTGGCTTGTAGAGAGATCGTTGTAATATTTCTTTTCTCAATTCTTAAAAATAATCTTAGTTTAGAATAAATCCAGGACAGTCTTCTTCAGACTTCCTTATTCATTGTTATTTGAACAACGTTTATTAATTATACACCCAGAAATAAATGCTTACGCTGTTGATTTACATGTCTTACAATGTATACTGGGATACAGTAGAATACAAAAAATACAAGTCTTCATCGTAGAGAATAATTAACTGTACAGTACTGATTTGATTTCATTGCAAAAGAATATAATTATTTCTGGTTGTTAAAATGGCTAATAGATTTCGGATTCCTTGCTATATTTGCCCTAACGCTTTACATGCTAGAGTAATGGTACGTTTGGCTAACGCTGAAGATGACCTTCTACGAGAAATCGCTTTTACAAGACGCTTGGAGAATGGAAGACCAGAAGCTCCTATTGATCTTGAAACTCGGATCTGTAACAATTGTAATATAACAATACACCGTGAAATACAAATGTTACAGGCTGATCCCAATTGCACTCGACTCAATGTTCTTTCTCATCGTACTAATAATGAATGTTTGGTGTGCCATAGACGTATTAACATTCACAGATTAAGTTTGCAATCCAGAGTTCATATTTTTGTAGAGCGAAACATTTATGTGCCAGCAAGATACTGTTGCTGTAATGAGCATTTGGATGAAAAGGGTTTATTACCACTCAATATTATTGAAGATTTCAGGTTCATTAATAGACCATACATTTTGAATGGTCCAGAATTACAATCATTTGTTCAAGCGATGCGTGAAGAAATTGTGCATAGCCCTGTACGCAGATATGAAGATGAACGCACTTTAACAGATGAACAATTTGCAGCTATTTCTCCTATTTCAAAAGATAACTTTAATGATCTTTTCACATACTCTGATCCTGTCATCGTTCCAGGTGGCCATCGTTATGTGTCTAAAAAAGACCTTCTGTGTTTCCTGTGTAAGTTAAAACAGGGTCTTTCGGATGAATTTTTATGGGTAATGTTCCATTATTCTTCAAGGCAAGCTACGAGTTTAGCAATCAGTACAGTTCGACAATCGTTGATGACGAGTTTTGTAGATGAGAACATAGGGTTTGGATCAATAACAAGGGAGGAATACATAGAAAGACATATAACACCATTTGCAAATCGCTTGTATAATGCCACACCTGAAGAACCGACGGCAATTGTGTACAATGATTGTACTTATCTAAATATTGAGAAGAGTTCTTGTTTTAAAGCCTTGCGTCAATCGTTTTGTGTTCATAAGAACAGACATTTATTAAAACCTGCCATGTTTGTAGCTCCAGATGGATATGTACGTGATATTCAAGGACCTTATTTTTCGAATGCCGCTAACAATGATGCCAGAATCCTTTTAAAAGAGTTCCAAATGGATGTTGACGGAATGCAAAGATGGTTTAGAGCACAAGACATTTTCATACTGGATCGCGGATACCGAGACGCCATTCCTATTTTAACGGATATTGGCTTAGTTACATTGATGCCACCTTTACTTGATCGTAATCAAGCTCAGTTCTCAACAGAAGATGCCAACCAAGCTCGAATTATCACAAAAACTAGATGGATCGTGGAAGCCAGAAATGGCCATCTGAAAAGTTTATTTAAATTCTTTGCAAACGTTATTCCTACGTCTCATATTCCCAACTTGACTGATTTTCTGCGTATAGCCGGTGCTATAATAAATAAATATCATAGAATAATTATGATGCCTGATGCAAACGTAGAATTAGCAGAACAGATGTTAAATAAAGTTAACGAGCTCAATCTAGTGCAAGCTCAAGTAGAAGTTGAAGGTCTTCAACGAAGACGAGGTCGATGGGATAACATAACTGCAATGCATGTGCCATTGTTTCCGAATTTGACTTTGGAATATTTACGAGGATTAACTTATGGAACTTATCAAGTTGGGCTGGCACCTTCATACGTTTAGGATTCTTCTTTAAGGGCTGAGTTGGAAAATGAAGAAGAAATCGGAGAAGACGAACAAACCTTTGAAATTGATCGGAATACCAATGAACCAGGTTTTATGAGAATAAGAATTTCCTCTAGATTCAGAAATGCTACGAAACATCAAGTATGGATAGCATTTAATGAGGAGTATAATCAAGAGCAAGATGTTGCAAATGAAGGAGTTGGTTACTACTGTACATGCAAGGCTGGAGCAAGAACTCTTGGAACTTGCGCCCATGTAGCAACTATTCTTTGGTATTTGGGATACGCTCGACATGAAAATCAGGTGCACTATCCATCGCTCAGATTTTTGCGAAGCGTACAAGATGCACAGATGGATATTGATCAATTAATTGAAATAATAGATCCTCTCGGTTAATAGAGATTAGTAATGTGAAAGAAGAGAGAGGAAATAGGCTTTATGCTTATTGTTTCTATTTTTTTATTTTTTTTGTTTTATACACACACGTATATATACACAAACCCACACACATACACACACTGACTTACACATTTACATACACACACTCATACACGCACACACATACACACGCTGACTTACATTTAAATACATACATTCACACACAATCACACACACATACGCACTCGCACACGCATACGTACACCCACACGCACACGCACGCACACACACACGCACATAACCATGCATATTGAGATTACAATGGCAAGAGTTCGTATTTTTAGAAAAAAAGGAACGTTTTTTTAAAAATATAGAATTGTGTATCGGCTTACGACTACTGACCGGCCATCGTCAGTACGAAACAAGTAGTCGCTTTCGTATCACATATTGAAAAAAATAACAAAACGGTTCTACTTAAGGATTATGGCAAACAAAAAGTTCTAGAGAGAGTGAGGCTCCTATCTAGTGGTGAAAAAGTGAAATGAAATATATAAAAAGTGAAATGAAATATTCAAACTCGATTACTCCTGGGCTAGTCTCTCAATAACAAGTCGAGTTTCAATATTTCATTGTGCATTTTCTAACACTAACACGCATAATGAATAACACACACAAACACTAACACACGTAGATAATTACACATGAACTAACCCACACACACATAAACTCACACACACACACACGCACACACACACACACACACAGGGATCAGACGCCCATCACGTCCACGCCGTTGATCCTGGATTCGGCTGAGAATGGGTCACCGTACACTATCACTTTCGCGTAAAACAAAGAGATATACGGATCAGAGAAAGAGGTTGTGAGTATTTATATGTGCATCGACTTTCAAATGTCCACAAAATATAAATCAATGTACATGCATTCAATGAAAGCATATCATTGTCGTCTTAAAATGGCTAAGTCGTATACTATGTATTTTTGGAGCTAACACCCTTGATTTGTCCCTAAAAAACGAGTTTCCGGATATGGTACCCATGGAGACATTTGATCAGTATGTTACGAACTATCGATTTGTCAGTGTAAGATTTAAATTAATCGAAAGTATTTTTCCATTGGTTTTGTGCGGGGTTTTTTATAATTGACACAGAGCTTACATATTGAAATCTGTTATTTAAAAAAAAATGTTAATCGTGTAATTTCAAATACTTATAGAGTAAATTGTAATCCCAATTTATTCTACATCATTGAAAGCTTATAATGGTGAAAGTTTGAAAGTTACTGTTTTATGTTTATGGTGAAAATCTAAAACAACTATGTATGGCTGTCTATTTTCCTTTCTATAGTATGCAACTTATTATAATGTATTACGAGTAGATCGATTTACAAACCTAAATCAGTTATATTACAAGAAAAAACTATAGATAAAATAATATTTTTATAATTAGAACAAGCAAAATTGAATATGTCAAATTCAAGTAACTCAAATTGTAAATGAAATGGAATAACAGTAGTCGTTATCAATAAGAATAAGATGTATAAAAAATTTAACCACATATAACGTTTAAGTTAAAATTTGCTAAATAATTTCCTTTAATATTAGTAATATTCATTAGTAATACTTATAAGTTATATTTGTATTGTATTATCTATAAACATTCACATCACATTCATTCATCACAATCATTTGAGAGCCCATTTTTTTAAATTTTAGTGTATTTTAAAAAAATAAAGACTTGTGCATACTTGTAGTATTATTAGTATTCTTACATCACACTTACATCACACTATTTTAAAATGGAATCTCTTACTCTACCCCACTTAAACTTATGTGACGTATTGTTCAAAGTCGATAAAAATGAACAAAATGTTGATTGCTTAATCAGTTATGTTAATACGATTTATCCTGACTTAGAGGAAGAACAGTTATCGCGCGTGAAAAAAAACTTAGTTTTAGTTTTCTGCGCATCTTCAAAATGAAATTATCTTCTGCATTTTACAAAGAAAATGTATTTAGAAATAAAAATTGCCAGTGGTTATCAGAAAATGTTATTATTGATCTTAAAAAGGATGCCCCAAGTGGTGGCAGACCATCATTAGATAATTACGAAGGTAGTTCTAAATCTACTAAGCGCAGAAAAATACTACTTCTGTCTGAAAGTTATTCAGAAGAAGAAATAAAACAGGCTTTTTATAAAAACTTAAGAGATTCTGGAAAGAAACATTTGATACATGTTATTGAATGCCTTTCAAACAATGAAGAATGCAACTTACTTACATTTACCGAAACTGAATCATTAGCTCTTATTGAGGATACAAAGTTATCTCGGTGGCAGTATGATACGATTCGAAAACGATCTAAAGAAAAGAATGCAGATATTTTTATACCTTATAAAAAGCTTGCAGAAGCAAAAGCAGAATGCTATCCTGTACCTTCAAGTATATTAATTACTGAGAAACACGTTTCCATTAATTTGCAAGCTTTGTTAGATCATACATGTAAGCGGTTACTACAAATACCTACTGTTATTTCTCTCATACCTAAAAATGTAACTGAAGTATCTCTTATAATGACTTTTAAATGGGGATGTGATGGTGCTTCTGATCAGAGTGAATATAAACAAAAATTTACTGATGGCACTACATCAGACAGTAGTATTTTTATAATCTCTATGGTACCGCATACATTAGAAGAAAATATACCAAATTTAAGAAAAAAAATTTGGTCTAATCTACAATCTGGCTCGACTAGATATTGCCGAGTTATCAGTTTCGAATATACCCATGAAACACCAGAGAATACTCGTGATAAAGTAGCTCGAATAAAATCTGAAATCAACGCTTTATCACCAACGTCACTAGAGATTGCTGGTATAAAAATTCATGTAAAGCACTCGCTGCATCTAACTATGATAGATGGAAAAGTCGTACAGACATTAACAGATACACCTTCATCCGCATCTTGTGTAATATGTAAAGCAACACCATCACAAATGAATAATTTGAATGAGTTATCGAAAAAAACTGAGATACTTGATAATTTTAAATATGGCTTATCAAGTTTGCATGCATGGATACGATTTATGGAATGTATTCTTCACATAGCATATAGATTAGATTTCTGCAAGTGGGCTGCAAAATCGATTGAAGAAAAGGAACAAATGAAATTAGCTAAAACTAGGATCCAAAAAATGTTCAAAGATAAAACAGGTTTACTTATAGATTACCCAAAACAAGGGACAGGATCTTCTAATGACGGTAAAACTGCAAGAAAATTTTTTCGTGATCCTGACTTGGCATCCCAAATAACAGATGTCGACAAACAATTAATCGTCAAATTTGGAATCATATTACAAACTATTGCATGTGGTATAAAAATTGACACCATGAAATTCAAGTTTTATGCAAAAGAAACTTTACAATTATATATAAATTTATATAATTGGTACTATATGCCAGCATCTGTGCATAAGATACTTTATCATGGAGATAAAATCATTGACCATTTTGCACTAATTCCAATAGGCTTCTTATCTGAAGAATCTCAGGAATCTCGAAACAAGGACGTAAAGCATTACCGAAAGTTCAATACAAGAAAGTGTAATAGAATCGCTACTAATACCGATTTGATTCATAAATTACTTATTTCATCCGATCCATACATCTCTAGTTTGAGATACAAAATGAAAAACACTAAACTTAAAATAGATAAGGTTGCAAAAATATGTTAATATTGGAATAATGGTAAATTATGATTACAAGAAGAACCTTTTTAGTTTTAATCAAGCACCCCAAACAGTGAGAGGCAAGGGGACTCACTTTAATCAAGAACCCCAAAGGAAACAGTCCTTACTACGTCCACGTCGTTGTTTCTGGGCAGCGCTAAAAGTAAGATTAGCTCTTTTAAAGCAACAGCTTCTGAGTACTTGTGAAAATTGAAATTTTAAAGTACAATTTCAGACTTAAAATTTCTCGCTCTTTTCGAATTCGGTGTCAAAATAGAGATTTTCTATTAAAAAATTCTGACCTTCAAATGACCTTTAAAATTATTCTAAAGTCAAATATATTTGCACAGACAGATGACTCTGATTATCCTAAATTTATTTTGCCTAAAACATGTTCTGGAACCATGCTTAGGAACGGATATGAAGTAGACATATATATGTTCGACTATGTAGCTAAGGGGTTTAGAATTAGTTTTTAATTAATTGCCATTAATGGTTTCAGGGCTTAAGGTTTATGATTTACAAAAATAACGCTTCGTAGATCTTTGACGAATTGAATTACCAATAATCTCGTTCAAGAAATTTTTAATTCCATCAAATATTGTTTCATCTAGGTGGTTTTGAACCAACCCGCCTCTATAGCTCCAATGTGCGCTGGTGCGCTAGCTTATTAGCGCTGCGTCGGACACCGCTAACACCTCGGTCGACGAAGAGCTCCTACTATGCTCGCGCGATCCGTGCTGGATTACCGGCGCGTTCAAATCGAATGTAAACAATAACACCGATGCCAGACAAAGGGAAGACGAAATAATAAGAACGTCTCTTATGGATCTCTAACCACTTTATTTAGTCAAAACTAAACCTGTATAAGGGACGATTTGCCGAGAGTCTTACGTACGCTATTTCGACACAATAACTCGAATGGGGAGAGAGAGTAGACCTCGCGGACGTCGCGGACTATTCGCACGCACGCTACCTATAGATTCACCGCGCACGCTGCGCGGGATCGCACGCTAAATGCAATTAAAAGGTGCAGCGCACTTACCGCTAAATCGATGAGGATACGGTGGCCAACCGTATCCGATTATACTAAGAGAAGAAGAACTGCCCTCTGCGACTGCTTCTTCGCTAATGTTGTTGCTCTGCTGTGGATGTTTCTGAGGTTGAGCTCGCTGCTGCCGAGGCCGCACACGTTGAACAGTGTGCGCACTCGACATTCCACTCACAATTATCTGTACAAACTCCCTGGATCTCACTCGGAAGGAAAAGAACACGTCGTTGCCTCTGACTCGCTAAACTACGATGTAGCCAGACTGAAGGACACAGTCATACTGGCTCGCTAGCTCTCCCCTCCCGGTCATTGCCCCTAACGCGCCCTCTCTCTCTCTCTCTCTCTAACCCAAACCGATCACGGCTGTTACGCTTAGCCACGCTTAGCAGTTCACGCGAGTTCTAACGATTTTCGGCAATCGTTGCAATAAATATAGACATAATAATAAAACATTTCACAGATATTATTCTAAATGCAGCGGATCAATCTATACCTAAAACCAACGTAGTTGTACTAAAAAAACACACTCCTTGGTGGAATGTAAAATGTAAAAAAGTCATACAAGAAAGTAAAAAAGCCTTAAACAAATATAAAAAACATAAAACTATAGAAAACAAGATAGAATTTAAAAAATGCAAAGCAATAGCAAAACTTGTAAAAATTAGCAAAGCAAATTCTTCGACACAATTTTTATACTCAATGAATAATTTTCCTACTAACGAATTGTGGAAAAAAATCAAATCAATTGATGGACAGCATTCATACACTATACCTGCACTATATGAAAATAATCAAATTATAAGCAATTCTGAATACATTGCTAACTTACTAGCTGACCAATTCTCAAAAAATTTTAGCCACGAAAATTTTAATCCAGAATTCTTAGCATATAAAAATAAAATAGAACATGAAAACATACACATTGACGAAGAACATACATAAGAAAACAACGAAAATCCGTTAAATTCACCGATTACATTTTACGAATTAAAAAACACAATTTCAGTTAGTAAAAATATCAGCCCAGGGCCCGATAATATACCAAATTTACTGCTTCAAAATTTACCAAATGAAGCTGTATCCATCTTAACAGATATTTTAAATATCATATGGACCAAACGAATTTTTCCTAGCATATGGAATAGATTTATAGTCATACTAATACCAAAACCAGGTAAAAATAACGAAAATAAAGAAAACTACAGACCAATATCTCTAACTTGTTGTATATGTAAGATTTTCAAAAAAATCTTAAACAAGAGATTAAGATGGTTTTTGAACACATACAGTGCCGGTCAGCCACTTTTACCCCCCCGCGGGCAAAATCAGTCTAACTTCAAAGTTTTATATCTCTGGTAGAAATTAACGTACAGAGACGCGCGTGGGTGCGTTTGAAAAGTCTTTCGGAGAGCTTTCAAATGATATGACTCACGGTTGCCATCGATTGTTTTTTTTAATTTTGCAACAATTATGCAAAATTAAAAATTCTGAAATTTTTTTATTATTTTTGACAATTAGCCAATTTTGGAAAAAAAATCGTACGAAAATTTGAAGTACACCATTTTTTACCTATTACCAAGCCCTATCTGAATCACTCATCAAAAATTTATTTTCGTCAAATATGACGCGCGCACGGGCATTTTTTCCTGGAAGTGACAATTTTTTTCAACATTTTTTATCTCCGTCAAATTATAACAATCGAAAAAAATTTTATAGAAGAAAAAATGTTTGTTTTTTCACGTAGAATACTACAATAATTTTTTTTTCGGTTTTTCGAAAAATTTTTTTTTTCGGTTTTTTTCAATTTTTTTTTCTCACAGTCGGTACGCTAAAAAGATAAGAAACCACAAAAAAAATTTTTTTCCACCCATTCAATAATACTATATAACAAGTATCGAAAATTACATAAAAAAAAAAATCTTTTTTTTTTCGACCTTGAAAAATAATTTAAACCGAAAAAAAAAAATTTTTCGAAAAACCGAAAAAAAAATTATTGCAGTATTCTACGTGAAAAAACAAACATTTTTTCTCCTATAAATTTTTTTCGATTGTTACAATTTGACGGAGATAAAAAATGTTGAAAAAAACTGTCACTTCCAGGAAAAAATGCCCGTGCTCGCGTCATATTTGACGAAAATAAATTTTTGATGAGTGATTCAGATAGGGCTTGGTAATAGCTAAAAAATGGTGTACTTCAAATTTTCGTACGATTTTTTTTCCAAAATTGGCTAATTGTCAAAAATAATAAAAAAATTTCAGAATTTTCAATTTTGCATAATTGTTGCAAAATTTAAAAAAACAATCGATGGCAACCGTCAATCATATCATTTGAAAACTCTCCGAAAGACCTTTCAAACGCACCGACACGCGTCTCTATACGTTAATTTCTACCAGAGATACAGTCGAACCTACGGCACTGCACCCTTCGGCACTGCATTGCCCGAGTCACTGCGCGCCTCTATACCCTAGAAACTACACGTTGCGCAGTACCGTCATTAGTAGCCCACTCATCGGGGGGGCCCTCTTTACCGAGCAGGTAATGTCTCTGATCAGGCACAGATAATAAAACGATTTAAAGTTTATGACTTCGCTCTCTTCTTCTCTCTACTTCTCTTGCTTCTAGCTTCTATTAGTAAGATTTCTGTGTTCAGTCTATGTTTAATCTCGCAGTGGCAAGTTACACATTTTCGTTTTCGCTCTACGTAAACATTATATTTCGTATAATATTCAATGGAGTTTTAGTATATGTACATGTAAATCGTACATAAATATATACATATAGTTATATACACACATACATATATTTATGTATCAATATAAATATGTACGAAATTTGAGTGTTTTAAAGTGAATATTCATTTTGAAGATGTAAGTAGCATACATATATTTTTTATTTATTCAATTTTGAAATTTCAAATACTAAATTTTTTCCTTTATTCATTATTGAGTTTATGAATACTTATTGAACTTCTTTTTTTTCTATTCTTCAGATTATTATGGCGAAGAGTTTGACTTCATCTCAAATTTCTGATGTACAACGGAAGGTGCTACTTGAAAAGAAGAAGATGGCTAACGTTGCCAAAGAGTACAATGTGTCGCCGAAAACGATCAAGCGATTTAGTTTTGATGAAAACACACCGTTGAACCAGCAATCCACAGGAGTTAGGAAGCAGCAGATTAACTTGACAGTGCAGCAGAAGAGAGATATTCTGACAAAAATTGACAAAGGAGAAAAAACGCAGGATTTAACCGTGGAGTACAGTGTTGATCCCTCGACTATCCGGAGAATCAAGACGAGCAGATCGGCAATACTGAAGAGAGCCCAAGAATTGGATGATAGCCAGCAAGTTTTGAGCAGCAAAAGAATTCGTGTCGAAGAAAATTTGCGAGAAAAGGTTTTGTTCGAGTGGTTCAAGCAGCTGCGCGCCGCAGGAGTTCCAGTAACGGGTGATCTTCTCAAACTCAAGGCTTTGGAGGTCAATAAAATCATCGGAGGACCAAGTGACTTCAAGGCAAGCAACGGTTAGTTGGATCACTTCAAGAAAACGTACGGCATCCGTCAATTATCGATGCAAGGTGAAAAACTGTCGTCTGACACCACTGCGGCAGACGAATTCAAGATATGGCTCCAAAATCATCTTCGAGAAAATAGCTACGAAGAAGATCAAGTTTACAATGCCGATGAAACTGGTGCGCATTACAAATCATTGCCAAAGAAGACATTAGCAGCTGGCACTGAAAAACAGGCATCGGGATTTAAGGAGCTGAAAGAGCGTGTGACAGTGATGTGTTGCGCCAATGCATCGGGCACACACAAAATCACTCCTTTGGTTATCGGCAAATCAAAAAATCCGAGATGTTTTGCGAAGTTCGAGAAAGAGAAGTTGCCGGTAACATACATGAACTCCCTGTCAGCTTGGATGGATAGGAAACTATTCATGGATTGGTTCAAGGACGTTTTCATCAAGGAGGTACACGAGAAACATCCAGAAGGCCGAAAGGTTTTATTACTGCTTGACAACGCTCCGTCGCATCCGCCTGCTGCTGAGTTGAACGCAATCAATGATACAGTACAGGTGTTATTCTTGCCTGCAAACGTGACAGCCCTGATTCAACCTATGGATCAGGGGGCAAAAGATGAAGAGAATGTTAAGAAAGAAGCTGCTACGAGAGCTGATTCTGCAGCAGGAAGGAGAAAGTATCATCGAGTTGGCTAAAAAGCAGACAGTTAAAGATTGCTGCTACCGAATTGCGAGCTCTTGGAACTTGGTGACTGAGCAGGACCTTCGCAATTCGTGGAATAGGATTTTCGGCCGGGCTACTTCTGAACAAAACAATCAAGTATCGAGTGAAGACGTCAATCAATTGGTTCAATTATTCCAAAGTGTTCCTGAATATGCTGACTGCACTTTTGAAGTTGCAAAAAATTGGATCGTCGAGGACTATCAAGTGAATGGATGGAAAATTTTAGATGTCTAAGAAATTTACGAAAGGTATAAATTAAAAAACCTGTGAATCTATACTTGACATTTTGTAATTATTTAATAAAATTAAATTTTTTTGTTTCAGAATTACATCGTCAAATCAAGTTGAAGCCGAAGATTTAAGCGAAGAAAATTCTATTCATGAAGATGAAGAATCAAGTGAGTCTCTTCCAAAGGAAATTTCTACTGAAGAAGCTTTTAATGGTCTGATGAAATTCAGAGCGTGGTTTGAAAGGAGATTTGAATCAACTTCGACCCATCTGAACAATATTCAAGAACTCATGGATATTACAATGGATATTTACAATAGTGCAGTATAATTTTTCATTTAGAATGATTTTCAAAATATTTTTATTTATAATGATTACGTTTTTAGTTTCTTATATTTAGCTTTTTTAATTTATATTACGATATAATAATTTTGAATTTTTACAAGAAACATTGGTATTCAATTTTGTGACAATATGTTTTACATTGATTGTAGATATGTGAAATTTTATTAAATGTATATAATATTGTGTATTTATATTTTTTAAAGATCTTTGTAATGGTTCGAAAAATAATAAGATTAAATTAACCTATTATGAAGTTATTTATTATGCACTCTAAAGTTATTCACAAAAGTTAATTAATTATTTTGTATGGGAAAATTTAAAAATAATTATTTGTGAGAGAAAAACTCCTATATTTTTGTATTTAAAATGGTTTTTTTCATTCAACTTTTCAAATTTTTTATCAAAATTAAAAAAAGTAATTTTAATTGAATTATTTTAATGCTGACAAAATCCAATAGTTCTATTGAATAAAAAAATTATCCTGCTTAATTAAAGAACTACGAACAATTGCGCGAAAATTTTTTTGGGGCTCTTTTAGTGCTATGCCCGTACCTGGCGCAGCGCTGTGATTGGCTACCGCCAGCGTGCAGTGCCTTGGGTCGGCTACTCCCGAAAGCGTGCAGTGCCGTAGGTTCGACTGTATAAAACTTTGAAGTTAGACTGATTTTGCCCGTGGGGGGGGGGGGGGAGGGGGTAAAAGTGGCTGACCGGCACTGTATAGTATTCTAAATATAGTTCAAAGTGGTTTCAAAGAAAACTGCCGCACTACTGATTGTTTAGCTACGTATATTAGAATGTAATGTTTGTGATGCTTTTATAAATAATCACCACTTACTGGCTATCTGTCTTGATATAGAGAAAGCATACGACCTTATATGGAGAAGATGTATTCTTGAAATTTTATTAAAACATAATATAAATGGTAATATTTATTATTTCATAAAAAACTTCCTCTCTCATAGAACAATGCAAGTCAAAGTCAATAATGTGCTATCTAAAAAAGTTAATATTGAAAATAGAGTACCGCAAGGTTCAGTAATAAACGTCACATTATTTTTACTAGCAATTAACGATTTAACAGAATGTATACTATCTCTGCTGATGACAATAATTTTTTGTTCAGGAAGTAATATAAAAACAATTCAATCAATTCTTCAAAAAGTACTAAATGATCTCATAATTACATCAAACAAAACAGGTTTCAAATTCTCTAAACCAAAACTCAAGCTTGCATTTTTAGTAAAAAGAGAGATCAAACAAAAAATATAAAATTACTATTTGAAGATCAAGAAATATCAATGGTAAAAGAATTAAAAATTTTAGGTATGACTTTCGACAAAAAATTAACGTGGATACCACACATAAATAACTTAAAATACCAATGCTATAATAGAATGAACATTTTAAAAACACTATCTGCTCAAAAATTGGAGAGCAAATCAAAAAATTATAGTTAATACGTATAAAGCGTTAATTCAATCGAAACTTGATTATGGATCAATAGTATATGGATCAGTGAAAAACTACACACTAAAAAAACTGAACTCCATACTTAACAAAAGCATGAAAATAGCTATAGGAGCATTCATAACCAGCCCTACTATTAGTACATTAAGTGAAAGCAAAGTTTTACCTCTAAACTTAAGAGAAAAGCTCATACTAAATTATGCTACCAAAATATTATCGTCAACTAAGAATAAATTTCACCATATAATTTCAAATAATACAAATAATTACCACAATAAAAAGAATGCTACGAACAAATGCTCGTAACAAACGTTGTACTATAGAATACAGAAATTACTAAAAATCTATAAAATCAACAAATTTAAATTCCTCAATATACCTATCCGAGGCCTGCAATGGCTCGGTCGGTAGGGCGACGGACTCGCACCCGGTAGGCCCGGGTTCGATTCCCAGTTCCTGCTGATTGATACAAGCACCACTGAAAAAAGTTTCATGTGCTTTGTTCTCAAACACATTGCAAGCCTCCGTCGCTGATTAGCACTGATGAAGCATAAATAGAGCGACGTTAAATAAAAAAAAAAAAAAAAAAAAAAAAAAAAAAAAAAAAAAAAAAAAAAATATACCTATCCAACCAATTTGTCATTGGGGACCCATGAAAACTCATTTAGTGTACAAAGAAGAAGAACCAGGACTAGAACTAAACAATATTCAACTTGACCGGCACATAATTTTTACCGAAGTAAAAAAGAAATAGACTGTACAGTAGCAGCTACACTCTTACCAAACGAAGAAAAAACAAAGAATAAATTACTAAAACTTCCAAAGTGGTACAGTAAACAGAGTGCAATTGAATTATTACTACTAAAAATAATTATTAATATAAGAAACAAAAACCTCAAATATATTATTAACATAAATTCCTTAACAACAGCTAAATTGATACAAAATAGATATTCAAAACAACCTACGATACATAATAACATAATACACAAATAAGTATAAGCCTAAAAGGAGACTATTTTGAAAAATAAAAAAGATTTATTAAAAAAAATTAAGCAGTTTTTATTTTTGCACGGACTTTTCAAACGACCCTCGTACTATGTAGTCGCTTATACCTATAAGGGGATACGACTTTAAAAAAAAAGTTCATGCTAATCGATACGGTAGCTCCACAAATATTTACAGATCTGTATTATAACAAATATATATTTAAATCAAAGTTTGGCCTGTGTAGACAATTCGAAAATTGATCACAAACAAAAATTAATGATTATTTTTGGATTTATAACAAAATTTTAAAATAAGGGAATATAAAAATTATTATTATTTATTATTTCAGAATTAAATTAATATGATTATTTTACATAATATTAGCTAGAACTCATACGATTTTATTAGGTAACAAAATCAAAGTCTTACTGATTACTGATCCTTATGAAATAATTGATGCAACATTATTGTGTCTATAATTAATTATATAAATTTATTAAATAATTTTCTCTACGTTTTAAATCATAAAATATAATGTAACTTTTTTTAGAACAAAGAAAAAAGTTTGAAAACGAGACATTTTGCATGCATCGAGAAATGAGAGAAGAGCTTGCAAAAATATAATGCAAAGTTTTTGAAGTTATCGAAATTAGCATAGAGGGAACGTTTTAGTATGAAATTGTCCACCAAACTGTATCAAATGTACTCCCGCTCACCTTTTTGCTGCTTAACTAAGTACTATAGTTAAATAGAAGTAAAGTTAACTTCATTCCTAAAGAACTTTTTTGATTAAATGATTTATGTCATGCTGGCTCCTTATCTTACGAAATCTGAAAGTCACCATTCTTGAAGCTTAAATCCTTTCTGAGCAGAACGTGGATCTAACACGTTCCTCCTTATCTTTTTTATTTAAAAAATCTAACTTTAATACGTCATGAACTCAACAGGCAAAGTTGTGTAACGTTTGAGTGTTTCTGAAATATCGCGTTAAGAAAATAAAAGTTCGGACTCTTTACAGTAAATTCGCAACAACGTTTCCGAAAAAAGCAAGAATTTGACACGCGCGCAATCTAAATGATCAAAAGAAAGTCTTTCGAGTGGCAAACCAAGAGGCTTCCCAACTCGATGAGTTGTTTTCGAGATGCGATTGAGAGCAATTGCATCTATCGGGGAAAGGCCCGACAGCGCACAGTGGGGATTGAAAACGGTCTTCACTAAATTCAACTTTCAAGGCGAACCATATGTGGAAATTCGATGAATTTTTTTTTAAATAACTATTGAATGATTCTGCACAGATCTCTCGAACCCAAATATAGATATTGTTTTTTATCGTCTCTAACTGACTATGAAAGTAAATAAAAGCAGAAATTCGTGGCATAATTAATTTTTTTTTACGCTAAAACTAATAGTGATCGATCAAAATGTGGCTTAAAATCTCATCTTCTAACTTCATAGAATACGTGAAAATTTTTTTGACCCAAAATCTAACATGTATTTCTTTTAAAGGTCACTTGAAGGTCAATACTATTTTTTATGTCAAATTTGCGGCTCATTGGATTTCAAACATGCTAAATCACTAACTTAGAGTATAATTACATTTAGTTTTACGAATTTAAAATTTACAATTTCCACGTATACAAAGTTCGATGTGCATAATAAAGAATGTGAAAAACAAGAATGTCATTTCTCCCCATTTTGAAAGGATTCACATTACTAATATTCAAAATTTAATACAAAAATATATAAATACACATTTTTATACAATGTTTCAATAGCAGTTTTGACCCATAAACCTCAAATCCGCAAATCTCAAATCCGCAAGCCCTACAATTTGTGGGTTAAACCTACCTACCCCAAAGTTTGTGGATTATTCGTTAGAGTTTTTAGATTTGGGATTCCTAGAGTTAGGGTTTGTGAGGGTTTGTGGATTTATGGTCTGTGATTTGGAGTTTGGGGGTTGGGGTTTGTGGGTTTGTTGCATTGAAGAAAATCATTTCCTGCACACCAAATTAGTCATGTCGTATATTTCCAATTCGAAGAATAGTCGTTTAATCGTAACAAATAGTATTGACCTTCAAATGATATTGAAAAAAGTACCTACCTTCCAGTTATTTTGAGAAAAGAATACATTATACTCTAAGTTAGTGATTTAGCATGTTTGAAATCCAATGAGCCGCAAATTTGACATAAAAAATAGTATTGACCTTCAAGTGACCTTTAAAAGAAATACATGTTAGATTTTGGGTCAAAAAAATTTTCACGTATTCTATGAAGTTAGAAGATGAGATTTTAAGCCACATTTTGATCGATCACTATTAGTTTTAGCGTAAAAAAAAATTAATTATGCCACGAATTTCTGCTTTTATTTACTTTCATAGTCAGTTAGAGACGATAAAAAACAATATCTATATTTGGGTTCGAGAGATCTCTGCAGAATCATTCAATAGTTATTTAAAAAAAAATTCATCGAATTTCCACATATGGTTCGCCTTGAAAGTTGAAATTAGTGAAGACCGTTTTCAATCCCCACTGTGCAGCGCCGCAATTTACTGCTCAATCTGATCTCTTAACAGCAAGTAGATTTCAGAAGGGAAGATCTCTAAGGCTGCTTTTTTCTCATGAGAGAGATGGTCTCATGAGTTGAGCGCTTAGAGATCTGTAGGATGGGAATTTAACAGGCTAACCACTGATCAAGAAATTCGTCTCAGGAGATAGCTGAGGCTTTATTTCAACAACAGTGCTCGCGCTGCTAAGCAAGGTAGGAAAGTGAGTCCTTTTGCCGCAGCGACGAGCGAATTTAAACATGCGAAATGGGCTCCTTTCTACGCTTGGTAGCCCCTACAACGCTATTTTTGTTTTTGACGCAAATTTTGTACATGTTTTATCGCAAAATGGCTCGATCGAATTTACAATTATGCGATTTAAAAAATTAAACTGGAAAAGATGAATTTTTTAATATAAATTGCATCTCTGGGTAAAATCGCCTCTTAAAGTTATAAGCTATACAATTTAATAATCAAATTACGCCATTTTTACAATAAAATTATGGAAAATTTTTACATGGAAAAATCGCTTGTGGTTAGAAGATTGTTATCCATAGAAGAGATGATTAATGTTGCTCTCTAATTTTGAATAACAATTAAAAAACAGATTTGCAATTTTCTTTTTTAGCGGTTTAAAAATCAGCAAATTAGTAACAATCATAATCATCAATTTTACAGATACTTATGATCGATTTTCTATCTAACCGTGTCATTTTAATTGTTTAAAAAAATTATAAATTGTTTATTTATTGATAACTCAGTTAATAATGGGTTATCAAAGTGTCAAATTCTTGCTTTTCTGTTTTAATATGTCGAGATTGTAATCGCATACTTGAAATAACAATATCGTTGTTTATTGCAAAATAACTAACAATGTTAACTTGTAAATTAGATTTGACTAACAAATATCGATTTGAGAGTTAAATTAACATGAAATTCAGGATCAGCGCATCAAATTTAACTAAGAAATACTTTTGTTCGTTTAAAAAACTTTATAATTAACGATTTTCGGTTGTAAACAATAAATTTTCCCACGGTCATGACGTCACGCTCCTTATATGGTAATGTATTCGCAGAGTTGCCCTAACACATTTGCATATACGTGTGAAAAGCGCCTACGCTCAATTACCGATTTTCTCTAATTGTCTCGTGTATGACGGGTTGCCGTTTTGCAGAGGAAAATAGGAGACAAATCAGACAGGACCGTTACAGTTGACTATACTTTACTTAATCATATTTCGTACGATTGAACATTCAATCGAGAAATATAAGACGATCTTTAAGAACAAAATTCATATACATATTTAGAGAATAATTTCGTATATTTTATTGTCCCACAGTACCATTGTTACATCACCAAGCGTTTAAACTTATATTCTTGACTGCCTTGGCGATAACTTGGATATATTTTCATCCAATTGTTAGCAAATCTAACTAAGCAAAATTTATTATGAATACAGCGAAATACGACAGTGCAATACAGTTTTTACATGAAATTGATTATTCTTTAATTATTTGTCAATTATTCTTTCACGTACAGTAACTAATAAGAGGAACTATACGAGGTCTGTCCGGAAAGTATCGGGCCTACCTTTATATTTTCGTGCTAGCGTTATTCTTTATCATCTAGTGGGTGGCATTCTTCAAAATAATCCCCACTTGATTGAATAACATGGTTTCATCGATGTTTCCACTGTTTAAAACAGTCCTGGAACCTTCTTTTAGGGATAGCCTTAAGTACACTCGTCGCATTGTTTTCAACCGTTGTTTTGTCATCGAATCGGTGTCCTTTGAGTGGTTTTTTTAGTTTTGGAAACAGCCAAAAGTCACAAGGGGCTATGTTGAGACTGTATGTTTGCGGCATTCGTAAACATATCGGGACTGTACGGAGGTTGTCGAAGCAATGCGATATTGTGTTTGCTCAAAAACTGCTGCACGTGATGGAGAAGCCAGTCACCACTTTCCCAAAAGTGCAGCCGTTTTCTTCTTACTGCATCACGCAAACGTTTTAAAATTTAAACGTAGTATTCTTTATTGATTGTCTGATCTGTTGGTGCATATTCGTGATGTACAACACCTTCACAATCGAAAAAAACAATCAACATTGACTTAACATTGCTCCGACTTTGACGTGCTTTTTTTGGTCTTGGCGATTCAGAATGCTTCCACTATGAAGATTGTTGTTTTGTTTCAGGATCATAACCATAAACCCACGATTCATCACCTGTAATAACTTTTCTAAGCACATTATCATCATTATTGACCATTTCCAAACTGTCCAGAGTGATTTCTAAGCAAATGTTCTTCTGCTCTGCTGTGAGCAATTTTGGGATGAATTTCGCACACACGCGTTTCATTCCTAAATTTTCGGTTAAAATTTCTGAAATGATAGTTTTTGGTATCCCAAGGTCTTCTTCTAGTTCTCGCACAGTCATACGACGATCTTGTTCGATTGCAAGTCGCACCCGCTCAATATTATATGCGATTTTTATGCAATAAGGTCGACCGGAACGAGAATCACTATCGACAGAAGTGCGACCATCCTTGAACCGTTTATACCACTCTTTTATTCGTGTTTTGCTCATACACTCGCTTCCGAAAACCTTTTGCATCATTTCAATAGTTTCCGAACTCGTTTTTTCGAGTTGAAAGCAAAATCTGATGCAAATTCGTTGATCTTGTTTTTCAGTCATTTTTGACAATATCAAAATCCCACGAACGCGAAAAAAGCACTGTAAACAAAGACTCGCTGCGCATGAACTATACGTCCGGCAGGTGTCAGTAAGTAACCAATAGATTCGTGAGGCTTTACTGTTGACGTTTCTGTCCGGTAGAAGTCGCTTGAACACTATGGCGCGAAGATATAAACGTAGGCCCGATACTTTCCGAAAAGACCTTGTATTATCGATTTCTTTAGTATTTTGAGATTTTTATTTCGATTCAAAAATTAACTGATGTAACTTCTTGATTGTTATTTAATGATTAATTTAACTTTTAAATATAATGATTAAAGCAATTTTTATCAATCATTATCTAATAATAATATCATTGAACAGAACAGAATAACAATAACAATACAATAACAATTTTACAAAAAATACCAGATTTTTTTAATTTAAGAATAGAGCCAATATTTTGAAATAGAGTGAAGCGTTATAAATAATACATCTGAATCAGATAATCAATAATCTAATTGGTAAAACTATACATTGCATAAAAACGTCATAATAAAATGTAAGACAAAAGTAATACTTTCCAAGCAAGGAAAGTCTAGATATCCACAGATATACTAACATTATGTAAAACTAAATAAAACCCATATAATTCAACCTGTATAATGGAAAGAGAATCCGAATGACAATACGAAAGAGAAAAACACAAGAATTATTTGAAAAATCTGAACTACATAACAAATTAGATAAAGGATAACTTTAGTAAAAATATTATTCAATTACATTTATTCAATTCGAGAAATTTATGGAGTTATTCACACACAATTCAATAAAATCACTAAGATAAAAAAGAGTATTGATCCTATTGTTAAACAAAATAACAAAATAACTTGTAACTTGGTGGTTTACTAACAATTATTTACCGCGCTACTCGACGTGTTAATAGCACATATATCAGTGCAGTGAGAATGAGAACCGCGAGTAAATTATCCGAATTGTTTAAATATCCAATCGTAACTGAAAGGACGTAACTCAGCCAGTTTCCTATCATCATGAAATCAAGTTAGACGCCAGGCACTACTATTTAACAATATTAAATAAATTGAATTTCAGAGGAGTGTCACTCTGATATAAAGCATTAGAATATTCACGAGTTATCTGTCAAATTGTCTTCCATTCACGCCAAATTTTGGCAATATATTTATTTTACAGGATCAAAATCAGCAGGTAGTCAAATCCTCAAGAAATCAATGTCTGCTTAGCTCAGCCATTTTGTTTTGGGTTGTAGATTACTTCGATAGCATATTGTCGGATTTAAATATTGCTAACACTGGTAATAATTTTATTTGAGAGTAAACTCACCTTGTCCAATACGATTCCGAATTTGAATGATATCCGCCTCTGAGTTCAATGGGAAATAAGCAAGATAGACCAAAGGAGTTTAAAGGCAATATTAGGGATAACAAATAAGCCGTTTATTAATTAAAGAGAAACATGTGTAACTATTATGTGTTAGAATGACAAATGAAAATTGTGTTTTGTATATGTGTCTGTCTGAGTGTGTAGGCTCTCGTTACAAACTATTTAAACTTAATTAACACTAAACCTATCAGAGCCGTCAAATGACCGCTCCTAAAGCCCGAAAAATAAATGTTTTTGAATTATTATATGATAATTATTTTGTTTATATTATTTATGCTAAATTCTGTATTAATTACAATCAACTAGAAAAGACTATAATTGTTTATTTCAAAAGCGGTCATTTGACCGCCCTACGGTAGATATAATATGTATAAATAGGTATATAAAATATGCCTATGGTAGGTTCAGTGTTAAAAAAATAAGGCAATTTTGAAATTCGCGGCTACGCCACATGATACTCCACATCGCACTATTAAATTGAATATTTATAATTTTATTTGAATATATATATAACGAGAATATATTTAATTTGAATATATATAACGAGAATGTAAAATACATGAATTAATTGCCGGCACGCCTTACTTTCACGAAATCAGTGAGTTCAATAATAAAATGGGTGAACAAAGCTGGTATTAGCAAGTCGTGCAGTACTTACATGAAGTGTCGGAACCGTCCAAAATAATTCCTTGTGCCAGTTCAAGCATAGGCAATAAATAACGGCAAACAAGCTATAATCTGAAGTACAATTAAGCAGAGATTATAGGCACGGTGAACGCAAGCAATTTATAGTGTTATCGCACACAGCTATGTTAATTGAAAAATGAGAAAATTTGTAAACAGTGAAATTACAAGATTTTGTGAATAGTCTACACTCTACAAAAACCGTAGGCAAACTCCAGCTTTTCCTCCTCCCTCTATTCCCTTTTAGCCGTAAATATTCGTAATCAAGCAGTATCAATTTTATTTGAATTCGGTACGGAATACTATCTCTCTCTTTCATCCCTCTAATCTGTCAGTTTGACTCTGTCTATAATTTCATCTAGGCACAGTAAGTGTGATGCGCTGTCCTTATTTATTCATTGAGCCATCTCTTTCTAGCTAGCCTATTGCTATCCGTAAGTGGGTGTGGTCTACGCAATACAGGCATACAGTTGCATGCACAATTATCCGGCACATCATAATTTTATAATCAACTGTGGTTGAAATAGTATAAAATAACTTGAAAAACTTGAAAAGTAGATGTAGTCGGTACCGTTAAGGATGAATGAACTAGTCAAATTACAGTGCCGGTCAGCCACTTTTACCCCCCACGGGCAAAATCAGTCTAACTTCAAAGTTTTATATCTCTGGTAGAAATTAACGTACAGAGACGCGCGTGGGTGCGTTTGAAAGGTCTTTCGGAGAGCTTTCAAATGATATGACTCACGGTTGCCATCGATTGTTTTTTTAAATTTTGCAACAATTATGCAAAATTGAAAATTCTGAAATTTTTTTATTATTTTTGACAATTAGCCAATTTTGGAAAAAAAATCGTACGAAAATTTGAAGTACACCATTTTTTAGCTATTACCAAGCCCTATCTGAATCACTCATCAAAAATTTATTTTCGTCAAATATGACGCGCGCACGGGCATTTTTTCCTGGAAGTGACAGTTTTTTTCAACATTTTTTATCTCCGTCAAATTGTAACAATCGAAAAAAATTTATAGGAGAAAAAATGTTTGTTTTTTCACGTAGAATACTGCAATAATTTTTTTTTCGGTTTTTCGAAAAATTTTTTTTTTCGGTTTAAATTATTTTTCAAGGTCGAAAAAAAAAAAGATTTTTTTTTGATGTAATTTACGATACTTGTTATGTAGTATTATTGAATGGGTGGAAAAAAATTTTTTTTTGTGGTTCCTCATCATTTTAGCGTACCGACTGTGAGAAAAAAAAATTGAAAAAAAACCGAAAAAAAAAAAATTTTTCGAAAAACCGAAAAAAAAAATTATTGCAGTATTCTACGTGAAAAAACAAACATTTTTTCTCCTATAAATTTTTTTCGATTGTTACAATTTGACGGAGATAAAAAATGTTGAAAAAAATTGTCACTTCCAGGAAAAAATGCCCGTGCGCGCGTCATATTTGACGAAAATAAATTTTTGATGAGTGATTCAGATAGGGCTTGGTAATAGGTAAAAAATGGTGTACTTCAAATTTTCGTACGATTTTTTTTCCAAAATTGGCTAATTGTCAAAAATAATTAAAAAATTTCAGAATTTTCAATTTTGCATAATTGTTGCAAAATTTAAAAAACAATCGATGGCAACCGTCAATCATATCATTTGAAAACTCTCCGAAAGACCTTTCAAACGCACCGACGCGCGTCTCTGTACGTTAATTTCTACCAGAGATATAAAATTTTGAAGTTAGACTGATTTTGCCCGTGGGGGGGTAAAAGTGGCTGACCGGCACTGTAGGAATAAGCCAAATTTATTGAATCTCGAGCACTCCCTTTGCAAGGCTAGGAGAGAATACCGGCCTGTACAAAATTCAGCATATTTATACACAAGTCTTTCCGCTCATTTTCGCAAAATAGCCTTCTTCATGCTATTAACGCAAGTGTGCAAAATCATTTTCTCTTATTTTCAAGAAAATAGACAGTGCTAAAAAAATAAAAAGCGTGTAAAAAATACAGAAGGAGATATAGATAATTTAAGCATAATTTACACCTATCGCAAAAATCGTACTTAAAAGTTATTAACTAATAAAGTTAGTTAATACAATAACCCAAAAATTTACAATAAAATAATAATTTCTTACATATAAAAATAGTTTATCGCTTGTGGATATAATTCCAAAAAATAACTACTTAAATTAGTTAATAATATTTGAATAATAATTAATTTTCGTATTTTTGCAACATCTTATAATGTAATTATAAATTCGGTTAATTAAAATCGTTAAATTATGATAATGTTGTCATTAT